>NW_026696651.1:0-182597 GCF_030435755.1 Ochotona princeps | reverse complement strand
AGTGATTCTTGTGGGAGAACAACTCCATTTGGCTCACTAACTTCACACACCATCAGGCTTCCAAGCAGCTCTCAAGGAAACTCCGTTTTCACACCCTATGCTTAATGCCCTTTGAGTGCCTAGGACAGAAATGAAGCTTGGTGAGCTTCCCACACAAACCAATGCTCCACATGCGGGTTTCACATGCCACCAACTCCACATTCACAGACAACTTCAGCGCCAAAGCCGTTTTCAGATAGCGCTCATTACAAAGGCTCCAGAAGCAAATATTGTTGTGAGAGCTAATTCAATCAAGGAAACACTGCATGTTGGTGAAGCACATATTGAAGAAGAATCAGCCGAGTGGTTCTTGTGGGAGAACAACTCCATTTGGCTCACTAACTTCACACACCATCAGGCTTCCAAGCAGCTCTCAAGGAAACTCAGTTTTCACACTCTAGGCTTAATGCCCTTTAGGTGCATTATCTAGGAATGAACATGGTAGTGCATCAAACACAAACCAATGCTCCACATGCGGGTTTCACATGCCACCAACTCCACATTCACAGACAACTTCAGCGCCAAAGCCGTTTTCAGACAGCCCTCAATACAAAGGCTCCAAGTGAAAATATTGGTGTGAGAGCTAATTCAATCAAGGAAACACTGCATGCTGGTGAAGTGCATATTGAAAAAGAATCAGCCGAGCGGTGGTTGTATGAGAACAACTCCATTTGGCTCACTAACTTCACACACCATCAGGCTTCCAAGCAGCTCTCAAGGAAACTCAGTTTTCACACTCTAGGCTTAATGATCTTTGGGTGCATTATCTAGGAATGAACATGGTAGTGCATCCCACACAAACCAATGCTCCACATGCGGGTTTCACATGCCACCAACTCCAAATTCACAGACAACTTCAGCGCCAAAGCCGTTTTCCGATAGCGCTCATTACAAAGGCTCCAAGTGCAAATATTGGTGTGAGAGCTAATTCAATCAAGGAAACACTGCATGTTGGTGAAGTGCATATTGAAAAAGAATCAGCCGAGTGGTGGTTGTGGGAGAACAACTCCATTTGGCTCACTAACTTCACACACCATCAGGCTTCCAAGCAGCTCTCAAGGAAACTCAGTTTTCACACTCTAGGCTTAATGCCCTTTGAGTGCCTAGGACTGAAATGAAGCTTGGTGAGCTTCCCACACAAACCAATGCTCCACATGCGGGTTTCACATGCCACCAACTCCACATTCACAGACAACTTCAGCGCCAAAGCCGTTTTCAGATAGAACTCAATACAAAGGCTCCAGATGCAAATATTGGTGTGAGAGCTATTTCAATCAAGGAAACACTGCATGCTGGTGAAGCGCATATTGAAGAAGAATCAGCCGAGTGGTGCTTGTGGGAGAACAACTCCATTTGGCTCACTAACTTCACACACCATCAGGCTTCCAACCAGCTCTCAAGGAAACTCAGTTTTCACACTCTAGGCTTAATGCCCTTTGGGTGCATTATCTAGGAATGAACCTGGTAGAGCATCCCACACAAACCAATGCTCCACATGCGGGTTTCACGTGCCACCAACTCCACATTCACAGACAACTTCAGCGCCAAAGCCGTTTTCAGAGAGCCCTCAATACAAAGGCTCCAAGTGCAAATATTGGTGTGAGAGCTAATTCAATCAAGGAAACACTGCATGTTGGTGAAGTGCATATTGAAAAAGAATCAGCCGAGTGGTTCTTGTGGGAGAACAACTCCATTTGGCTCACTAACTTCACACACCATCAGGCTTCCAAGCAGCTCTCAAGGAAACTCAGTTTTCACACTCTAGGCTTAATGCCCTTTGAGTGCGTAGGACTGAAATGAAGCTTGGTGAGCTTCCCACACAAACCAATGCTCCACATGCGGGTTTCACATGCCACCAACTCCACATTCACAGACAACTTCCTAGCCAAAGCCGTTTTCAGAGAGCCCTCAATACAAAGGCTCTAGTCGCAAATATTGGTGTGAGAGCTAATTCAATCAAGGAAACACTGCATGTTGGTGAAGCACATATTGAAGAAGAATCAGCCGAGTGGTTCTTGTGGGAGAACAACTCCATTTGGCTCACTAACTTCACACACCATCAGGCTTCCAAGCAGCTCTCAAGGAAACTCAGTTTTCACACTATATGCTTAATGCCCTTTGAGTGCGTAGGACTGAAATGAAGCTTGGTGAGCTTCCCACACAAACCAATGCTCCACATGCGGGTTTCACATGCCACCAACTCCACATTCACAGACAACTTCAACTCAAAGCCGTTTTCAGAGAGCCCTCAATACAAAGGCTCCAGATGCAAATATTGTTGTGAGAGCTAATTCAATCATGGAAAAACTGCATGTTGGTGAAGCGCATATTGAAGAAGAATCAGCCGAGTGATTCTTGTGGGAGAACAACTCCATTTGGCTCACTAACTTCACACACCATCAGGCTTCCAAGCAGCTCTCAAGGAAACTCCGTTTTCACACCCTATGCTTAATGCCCTTTGAGTGCCTAGGACAGAAATGAAGCTTGGTGAGCTTCCCACACAAACCAATGCTCCACATGCAGGTTTCACATGCCACCAACTCCACATTCACAGACAACTTCAGCGCCAAAGCCGTTTTCAGATAGCGCTCATTACAAAGGCTCCAGAAGCAAATATTGTTGTGAGAGCTAATTCAATCAAGGAAACACTGCATGTTGGTGAAGCACATATTGAAGAAGAACCAGCCGAGTGGTGCTTGTGGGAGAACAACTCCATTTGGCTCACTAACTTCACACACCATCAGGCTTCCAAGCAGCTCTCAAGGAAACTCAGTTTTCACACTCTATGCTTAATGCCCTTTGAGTGCGTAGGACTGAAATGAAGCTTGGTGAGCTTCCCACAGAAACCAATGCTCCACATGCGGGTTTCACATGCCACCAACTCCACATTCACAGACAACTTCAACGCCAAAGCCGTTTTCAGAGAGCCCTCAATACAAAGGCTCCAGATGCAAATATTGGTGTGAGAGCTAATTCAATCATGGAAAAACTGCATGTTGGTGAAGCGCATATTGAAGAAGAATCAGCCGAGTGGTTCTTGTGGGAGAACAACTCTATTTGGCTCACTAACTTCACACACCATCAGGCTTCCAAGCAGCTCTCAAGGAAACTCAGTTTTCACACCCTATGCTTAATGCCCTTTGAGTGCCTAGGACTTAAACGAATCTTGGTGAGCTTCCCACACAAACCAATGCTCCACATGTGGGTTTCACATGCCACCAACTCGACATTCACAGACAACTTTAGCGCCAAAGCCGTTTTCAGAAAGCACTCAATACAAAACTCTAGGCGCAAATATTGGTGTGAGAGCTAATTCAATCAAGGAAACACTGCATGTTGGTGAAGCGCATATTGAAGAAGAATCAGCCGAGTGGTTCTTGTGGGAGAACAACTCCATTTGGCTCACTAACTTCACACACCATCAGGCTTCCAAGCAGCTCTCAAGGAAACTCAGTTTTCACACTCTAGGCTTAATGCCTTGTGGGTGCATTATCTATGAATGTACATGGTAAGGCATCCCACACAAACCAATGCTCCACATGCGGGTTTCACATGCCACCAACTCCACATTCACAGACAACTTCAGCGCCAAAGCCGTTTTCAGAGAGCCCTCAATACAAAGGTTCCAGATGCAAATATTGGTGTGAGAGCTAATTCAATCAAGGAAACACTGCATGTTGGTGAAGCGCATATTGAAGAAGAATCAGCCGAGTGGTGCTTGCGGGAGAACAACTCCATTTGGCTCACTAACTTCACACACCATCAGGCTTCCAAGCAGCTCTCAAGGAAACTCAGTTTTCACACTCTATGCTTAATGCCCTTTGAGTGCGTAGGACTGAAATGAAGCTTGGTGAGCTTCCCACACAAACCAATGCTCCACATGCGGGTTTCACATGCCACCAACTCCACATTCACAGACAACTTCAGCGCCAAAGCCGTTTTCAGAGAGCCCTCAATACAAAGGTTCCAGATGCAAATATTGGTGTGAGAGCTAATTCAATCAAGGAAACACTGCATGTTGGTGAAGTGCATATTGAAAAAGAATCAGCCGAGTGGTTCTTGTGGGAGAACAACTCCATTTGGCTCACTAACTTCACACACCATCAGGCTTCCAAGCAGCTCTCAAGGAAACTCAGTTTTCACACTCTATGCTTAATGCCCTTTGAGTGCGTAGGACTGAAATGAAGCTTGGTGAGCTTCCCACACAAACCAATGCTCCACATGCGGGTTTCACATGCCACCAACTCCACATTCACAGACAACTTCAGCGCCAAAGCCGTTTTCAGAGAGCCCTCAATACAAAGGCTCTAGTCGCAAATATTGGTGTGAGAGCTAATTCAATCAAGGAAACACTGCATGTTGGTGAAGCACATATTGAAGAAGAACCAGCCGAGTGGTGCTTGTGGGAGAACAACTCCATTTGGCTCACTAACTTCACACACCATCAGGCTTCCAAGCAGCTCTCAAGGAAACTCAGTTTTCACACTCTAGGCTTAATGCCCTTTGAGTGCGTAGGACTGAAATGAAGCTTGGTGAGCTTCCCACAGAAACCAATGCTCCACATGCGGGTTTCACATGCCACCAACTCCACATTCACAGACAACTTCAACGCCAAAGCCGTTTTCAGATAGCCCTCAATACAAAGGCTCCAGATGCAAATATTGGTGTGAGAGCTAATTCAATCATGGAAAAACTGCATGTTGGTGAAGCGCATATTGAAGAAGAATCAGCCGAGTGGTTCTTGTGGGAGAACAACTCTATTTGGCTCACTAACTTCACACACCATCAGGCTTCCAAGCAGCTCTCAAGGAAACTCAGTTTTCACACCCTATGCTTAATGCCCTTTGAGTGCCTAGGACTTAAACGAAGCTTGGTGAGCTTCCCACACAAACCAATGCTCCACATGTGGGTTTCACATGCCACCAACTCGACATTCACAGACAACTTTAGCGCCAAAGCCGTTTTCAGAAAGCACTCAATACAAAACTCTAGGCGCAAATATTGGTGTGAGAGCTAATTCAATCAAGGAAACACTGCATGTTGGTGAAGCGCATATTGAAGAAGAATCAGCCGAGTGGTTCTTGTGGGAGAACAACTCCATTTGGCTCACTAACTTCACACACCATCAGGCTTCCAAGCAGCTCTCAAGGAAACTCAGTTTTCACACTCTAGGCTTAATGCCTTGTGGGTGCATTATCTATGAATGTACATGGTAAGGCATCCCACACAAACCAATGCTCCAAATGCGGGTTTCACATGCCACCAACTCCACATTCACAGACAACTTCAGCGCCAAAGCCGTTTTCAGAGAGCCCTCAATACAAAGGTTCCAGATGCAAATATTGGTGTGAGAGCTAATTCAATCAAGGAAACACTGCATGTTGGTGAAGCGCATATTGAAGAAGAATCAGCCGAGTGGTGCTTGCGGGAGAACAACTCCATTTGGCTCACTAACTTCACACAACATCAGGCTTCCAAGCAGCTCTCAAGGAAACTCAGTTTTCACACCCTATGCTTAATGCCCTTTGAGTGCCTAGGACTTAAACGAAGCTTGGTGAGCTTCAGACACAAACCAATGCTCCACATGCGGGTGTCACATGCCAGCAACTCCACATTCACAGACAACTTCCTAGCCAAAGCCGTTTACAGAAAGCAATCGATACAAAACTCTAGGCGCAAATATTGGTGTGAGAGCTAATTCAATCAAGGAAACACTGCATGTTGGTGAAGCGCATAGTGAAGAAGAATCAGTTGAGTGGTTCTTATTGGAGAACAACTCCATTTGGCTCACTAACTTCACACACCATCAGGCTTCCAAGCAGCTCTCAAGGAAACTCAGTTTTCACACTCTATGCTTAATGCCCTTTGAGTGCCTAGGACTGAAATGAAGCTTGGTGACCTTCCCACAAAAACCAATGCTCCACATGCGGGTTTCACATGCCAGCAACTCCACATTCACAGACAACTTCAGCGCCAAAGCCGTGTTCAGAAAGCACTCAATACAAAACTCTAGGCACAAATATTGGTGTAAGAGCTAATTCAATCAAGGAAACACTGCATGTTGGTGAAGCGCATATTGAAGAAGAATCAGCCGAGCGATTCTTCTGGGAGAAGAACAACTCCTTTTGGCTCACTAACTTCACACACCATCAGGCTTCCAAGCAGCTCTCAAGGAAACTCAGTTTTCACACTCTAGGCTTAATGATCTTTGGGTGCATTATCTAGGAATGTACATGGTAAGGCATCCCACAGAAACCAATGCTCCACATGCGGGTTTCACATGCCACCAACTCCACATTCACAGACAACTTCAGCGCCAAAGCCGTTTTCAGACAGCCCTCAATACAAAGGCTCCAAATGCAAATATTGGTGTGAGAGCTAATTCAATCAAGGAAACACTGCATGTTGGTGAAGTGCATATTGAAAAAGAATCAGCCGAGTGGTGGTTGTGGGAGAACAACTCCATTTGGCTCACTAACTTCACACACCATCAGGCTTCCAAGCAGCTCTCAAGGAAACTCAGTTTTCACACTCTAGGCTTAATGCCCTTTGAGTGCCTAGGACTGAAATGAAGCTTGGTGAGCTTCCCACACAAACCAATGCTCCACATGCGGGTTTCACATGCCACCAACTCCACATTCACAGACAACTTCAGCGCCAAAGCCGTTTTCAGATAGAACTCAATACAAAGGCTCCAGATGCAAATATTGGTGTGAGAGCTATTTCAATCAAGGAAACACTGCATGCTGGTGAAGCGCATATTGAAGAAGAATCAGCCGAGTGGTTCTTGTGGGAGAACAACTCCATTTGGCTCACTAACTTCACACACCATCAGGCTTCCAAGCAGCTCTCAAGGAAACTCAGTTTTCACACTCTAGGCTTAATGCCCTTTGGGTGCATTATCTAGGAATGAACCTGGTAGAGCATCCCACACAAACCAATGCTCCACATGCGGGTTTCACGTGCCACCAACTCCACATTCACAGACAACTTCAGCGCCAAAGCCGTTTTCAGACAGCCCTCAATACAAAGGTTCCAAGTGCAAATATTGGTGTGAGAGCTAATTCAATCAAGGAAACACTGCATGTTGGTGAAGTGCATATTGAAAAAGAATCAGCCGAGTGGTTCTTGTGGGAGAACAACTCCATTTGGCTCACTAACTTCACACACCATCAGGCTTCCAAGCAGCTCTCAAGGAAACTCAGTTTTCACACTCTATGCTTAATGCCCTTTGAGTGCGTAGGACTGAAATGAAGCTTGGTGAGCTTCCCACACAAACCAATGCTCCACATGCGGGTTTCACATGCCACCAACTCCACATTCACAGACAACTTCAGCGCCAAAGCCGTTTTCAGAGAGCCCTCAATACAAAGGCTCTAGTCGCAAATATTGGTGTGAGAGCTAATTCAATCAAGGAAACACTGCATGTTGGTGAAGCACATATTGAAGAAGAACCAGCCGAGTGGTGCTTGTGGGAGAACAACTCCATTTGGCTCACTAACTTCACACACCATCAGGCTTCCAAGCAGCTCTCAAGGAAACTCAGTTTTCACACTCTATGCTTAATGCCCTTTGAGTGCGTAGGACTGAAATGAAGCTTGGTGAGCTTCCCACAGAAACCAATGCTCCACATGCGGGTTTCACATGCCACCAACTCCACATTCACAGACAACTTCAACGCCAAAGCCGTTTTCAGAGAGCCCTCAATACAAAGGCTCCAGATGCAAATATTGGTGTGAGAGCTAATTCAATCATGGAAAAACTGCATGTTGGTGAAGCGCATATTGAAGAAGAATCAGCCGAGTGGTTCTTGTGGGAGAACAACTCTATTTGGCTCACTAACTTCACACACCATCAGGCTTCCAAGCAGCTCTCAAGGAAACTCAGTTTTCACACCCTATGCTTAATGCCCTTTGAGTGCCTAGGACTTAAACGAAGCTTGGTGAGCTTCCCACACAAACCAATGCTCCACATGCGGGTTTCACATGCCACCAACTCCACATTCACAGACAACTTTAGCGCCAAAGCCGTTTTCAGAAAGCACTCAATACAAAACTCTAGGCGCAAATATTGGTGTGAGAGCTAATTCAATCAAGGAAACACTGCATGTTGGTGAAGCGCATATTGAAGAAGAATCAGCCGAGTGGTTCTTGTGGGAGAACAACTCCATTTGGCTCACTAACTTCACACACCATCAGGCTTCCAAGCAGCTCTCAAGGAAACTCAGTTTTCACACTCTAGGCTTAATGCCTTGTGGGTGCATTATCTATGAATGTACATGGTAAGGCATCCCACACAAACCAATGCTCCACATGCGGGTTTCACATGCCACCAACTCCACATTCACAGACAACTTCAGCGCCAAAGCCGTTTTCAGAGAGCCCTCAATACAAAGGTTCCAGATGCAAATATTGGTGTGAGAGCTAATTCAATCAAGGAAACACTGCATGTTGGTGAAGCGCATATTGAAGAAGAATCAGCCGAGTGGTGCTTGCGGGAGAACAACTCCATTTGGCTCACTAACTTCACACACCATCAGGCTTCCAAGCAGCTCTCAAGGAAACTCAGTTTTCACACCCTATGCTTAATGCCCTTTGAGTGCCTAGGACTTAAACGAAGCTTGGTGAGCTTCAGACACAAACCAATGCTCCACATGCGGGTGTCACATGCCAGCAACTCCACATTCACAGACAACTTCCTAGCCAAAGCCGTTTACAGAAAGCAATCGATACAAAACTCTAGGCGCAAATATTGGTGTGAGAGCTAATTCAATCAAGGAAACACTGCATGTTGGTGAAGCGCATAGTGAAGAAGAATCAGTTGAGTGGTTCTTATTGGAGAACAACTCCATTTGGCTCACTAACTTCACACACCATCAGGCTTCCAAGCAGCTCTCAAGGAAACTCAGTTTTCACACTCTATGCTTAATGCCCTTTGAGTGCCTAGGACTGAAATGAAGCTTGGTGACCTTTCCACAAAAACCAATGCTCCACATGCGGGTTTCACATGCCAGCAACTCCACATTCACAGACAACTTCAGCGCCAAAGCCGTGTTCAGAAAGCACTCAATACAAAACTCTAGGCACAAATATTGGTGTAAGAGCTAATTCAATCAAGGAAACACTGCATGTTGGTGAAGCGCATATTGAAGAAGAATCAGCCGAGCGATTCTTCTGGGAGAAGAACAACTCCTTTTGGCTCACTAACTTCACACACCATCAGGCTTCCAAGCAGCTCTCAAGGAAACTCAGTTTTCACACTCTAGGCTTAATGCCCTGTGGGTGCATTATCTAGGAATGTACATGGTAAGGCATCCCACAGAAACCAATGCTCCACATGCGGGTTTCACATGCCACCAACTCCACATTCACAGACAACTTCAACGCCAAAGCCGTTTTCAGAGAGCCCTCAATACAACGGCTCCAGATGCAAATATTGGTGTGAGAGCTAATTCAATCATGGAAAAACTGCATGTTGGTGAAGCGCATATTGAAGAAGAATCAGCCGAGGGGTGCTTGTGGGAGAACAACTCCATTTGGCTCACTAACTTCACACACCATCAGGCTTCCAAGCAGCTCTCAAGGAAACTCAGTTTTCACACTCTAGGCTTAATGCCCTTTGAGTGCATTATCTAGGAATGAACCTGGTAGAGCTTCCCACACAAACCAATGCTCCACATGCGGGTTTCACATGCCACCAACTCCACATTCACAGACAACTTCAGCGCCAAAGCCGTTTTCAGATAGCGCTCATTACAAAGGCTCCAGACGCAAATATTGGTGTGAGAGCTAATTCAATCAAGGAAACCCTGCATATTGGTGAAGCGCATATGGAAAAAGAATGAGCCAAGTGGTTCTTGTGGGAGAACAACTCCATTTGGCTCACGAACTTCACACACCATCAGGCTTCCAACCAGCTCTCAAGGAAACTCAGTTTTCACAAACTAGGCTGAATGTCCTTTGGGTGCATTATCTAGGAATGAACATGGTAAGGCATCCCACACAAACCAATGCTCCACATGCGGGTTTCACATGCCACCAACTCCACATTCACAGACAACTTCAGCGCCAAAGCCGTTTTCAGATAGCGCTCATTACAAAGGCTCCAGACGCAAATATTGGGTGAGAGTTAATTCAATCAAGGAAACACTGCATGTTGATGAAGCGCATATTGAAGAATCAGCCGAGTGGTTCTTGTTGGAGAACAACTCCATTTGGCTCACTAACTTCACACACCATCAGGCTTCCAACCAGCTCTCAAGGAAACTCAGTTTTCACACTCTAGGCTTAATGCCCTTTGAGTGCCTAGGACTGAAATGAAGCTTGGTGAGCTTCCCACACAAACCAATGCTCCACATGAGGGTTTCACATGCCACCAACTCCACATTCACAGACAACTTCAGCGCCAAAGCCGTTTTCAGAAAGCACTCAATACAAAACTCTAGGCGCAAATATTGGTGTGAGAGCTAATTCAATCAAGGAAACACTGCATGTTGGTGAAGCGCATATTGAAGAAGAATCAGCCGAGTGGTTCTTGTGGGAGAACAACTCCATTTGGCTCACTAACTTCACACACCATCAGGCTTCCAAGCAGCACTCAAGGAAACTCAGTTTTCACACCCTATGCTTAATGCCCTTTGAGTGCCTAGGACAGAAATGAAGCTTGGTGAGCTTCCCACACAAACCAATGCTCCACATGCAGGTTTCACATGCCAGCAACTCCACATTCACAGACAACTTCAGCGCCAAAGCCGTGTTCAGATAGCGCTCATTACAAAGGATCCAGACGCAAATTTTGGGTGAGAGCTAATTCAATCAAGGAAACACTGCATGTTGATGAAGCGCATATTGAAGAAGAATCAGCCGAGTGGTGCTTGTGGGAGAACAACTCCATTTGGCTCACTAACTTCACACACCATCAGGCTTCCAACCAGCTCTCAAGGAAACTCAGTTTTCACACTCTATGCTTAATGCCCTTTGAGTGCCTAGGACTGAAATGAAGTTTGGTGAGCTTCCCACACAAACCAATGCTCCACATGCGGGTTTCACATGCCAGCAACTCCACATTCACAGACAACTTCAGCGCCAAAGCCGTTTTCAGAAAGCACTCAATACAAAACTCTAATCGCAAATATTGGTGTGAGAGCTAATTCAATCAAGGAAACACTGCATGTTGGTGAAGCACATATTGAAGAAGAATCAGCCGAGTGGTGGTTGTGGGAGAACAACTCCATTTGGCTCACTAACTTCACACACCATCAGGCTTCCAAGCAGCTCTCAAGGAAACTCAGTTTTCACACTCTATGCTTAAAGCCCTTTGAGTGCCTAGGACTGAAATGAAACTTGATGAGCTTCCCACACAAACCAATGCTCCACATGCGGGTTTCACATGCCACCAACTCCACATTCACAGACAACTTCAGTGCCAAAGCCGTTTTCAGATAGAGCTCATTACAAAGGCTCCAGATGCAAATATTGGTGTGAGAGCTAATTCAATCAAGGAAACACTGCATGTTGGTGAAGCGCATATTGAAGAAGAATCAGCCGAGTGGTTCTTGTGGGAGAACAACTCCATTTGGCTCACTAACTTCACACACCATCAGGCTTCCAACCAGCTCTCAAGGAAACTCAGTTTTCACACTCTATGCTTAATGCCCTTTGGGTGCATTATCTAGGAATGAACATGGTAGGGCATCCCACCCAAACCAATGCTCCACATGCGGGTTTCACATTCCACCAACTCCACATTCACAGACAACTTCAGAGCCAAAGCCGTTTTCAGAAAGCCGTCAATACAAAGGCTGCAGGCGCAAATATTGTTGTGAGAGCTAATTCAATCAAGGAAACACTGCATGTTGGTGAAGCGCATATTGAAGAAGAATCAGCCGAGCGATTCTTCTGGGAGAAGAACAACGCCTTTTGGCTCACTAACTTCACACACCATCAGGCTTCCAAGCAGCTCTCAAGGAAACTCAGTTTTCACACTCTATGCTTAGTGCCCTTTGAGTGCCTAGGACTGAAATGAAGCTTTGTGAGCTTCCCACACAAACCAATGCTCCACATGCTGGTTTCACATGCCACCAACTCCACATTCACAGACAACTTCAGCGACAAAGCCATTTCAGAGAGCCATCAATACAAAGGCTCTAGGTGGAAATATTGGTGTGAGAGTTAATTCAATCAAGGAAACACTGCATGTTGGTGAA
The DNA here is from genome assembly GCF_030435755.1 of Ochotona princeps. NCBI lineage: Eukaryota > Metazoa > Chordata > Mammalia > Lagomorpha > Ochotonidae > Ochotona > Ochotona princeps. The sequence continues at coordinate 170,353 of NW_026696651.1, read as the reverse complement.
GCGCATATTGAAGAATCAGCCGAGTGGTTCTTGTTGGAGAACAACTCCATTTGGCTCACTAACTTCACACACCATCAGGCTTCCAAGCAACTCTCAAAGAAACTCCGTTTTCACACTCTATGCTTAATGCCCTTTGGGTGAATTATCTATGAATGATCATGGTAGGGCATCCCACACAAACCAATGCTCCACATGCGGGTTTCACATGCCACCAACTCCACATTCACAGACAACTTCAGCGCCAAAGCCGTTTTCAGATAGAGCTCATTACAAAGGCTCCAGACGCAAATATTGGTGTGAGAGCTAATTCAATCAAGGAAACCCTGCATATTGGTGAAGCGCATATGGAAAAAGAATGAGCCAAGTGGTTCTTGTGGGAGAACAACTCCATTTGGCTCACGAACTTCACACACCATCAGGCTTCCAACCAGCTCTCAAGGAAACTCAGTTTTCACAAACTAGGCTGAATGTCCTTTGGGTGCATTATCTAGGAATGAACATGGTAAGGCATCCCACACAAACCAATGCTCCACATGCGGGTTTCACATGCCACCAACTCCACATTCACAGACAACTTCAGCGCCAAAGCCGTTTTCAGATAGCGCTCATTACAAAGGCTCCAGACGCAAATATTGGGTGAGAGTTAATTCAATCAAGAAAACACTGCATGTTGATGAAGCGCATATTGAAGAAGAATCAGCCAAGTGGTTCTTGTGGGAGAACAACTCCATTTGGCTCACTAACTTCACACACCATCAGGCTTCCAAGCAACTCTCAAGGAAACTCAGTTTTCACACTCTATGCTTAATGCCCTTTGAGTGCCTAGGACTGAAATGAAGCTTGGTGAGCTTCCCACACAAACCAATGCTCCACATGAGGGTTTCACATGCCACCAACTCCACATTCACAGACACCTTCAGCGCCAAAGCCGTTTTCAGAAAGCACTCAATACAAAACTCTAGGCGCAAATATTGGTGTGAGAGCTAATTCAATCAAGGAAACACTGCATGTTGGTGAAGCCCATATGGAAGAAGAATCAGCCGAGTGGTGCTTGTGGGAGAACAACTCCATTTGGCTCACTAACTTCACACACCATCAGGCTTCCATGCAGCTCTCAAGGAAACTCAGTTTTCACACTCTAGGCTTAATGCCCTTTGAGTGCCTAGGACTGAAATGAAGCTTGGTGAGATTCCCACACAAACCAATGCTCCACATGCGGGTTTCACACGCCACCAACTCCACATTCACAGACAACTTCAGCGCCAAAGCCGTTTTCAGATAGAGCTCATTACAAAGGCTCCAGACGCAAATATTGCTGTGAGAGCTAATTAAATCAAGGAAACACTGCATGTTGGTGAAGTGCATATTGAAGAAGAATCAGCCGAGTGGTTCTTGTGGGAGAACAACTCCATTTGGCTCACTAACTTCACACACCATCAGACTTCCAAGCAGCTCGCAAGGAAACTCAGTTTTCACACTCTAGGATTAATGTCCTTTGGGTGCATTATCTAGGAATGTACATGGTAAGGCATCCCACACAAACCAATGCTCCACATGCGGGTTTCACATGCCACCAACTCCACATTCACAGACAACTTCAACGCCAAAGCCGTTTTCAGAGAGCCCTCAATACAAAGGCTCCAGATGCAAATATTGGTGTGAGAGCTAATTCAATCAAGGAAACACTGCATGTTGGTGAAGCGCATATTGAAGAAGAATCAGCCGAGTGGTGCTTGTGGGAGAACAACTCCATTTGGCTCACTAACTTCACACACCATCAGGCTTCCAAGCAGCTCTCAAGGAAACTCAGTTTTCACACTCTAGGCTTAATGCCCTTTGAGTGCCTAGGACTGAAATGAGGCTTGGTGAGCTTCCCACACAAGCCAATGCTCCACATACAGGTTTCACATGCCACCAACTCCGCATTCACAGACAACTTCAGAGCCAAAGCCGTTTTCAGATAGCTCTCATTTCACAGGCTCCAGACGCAAATATTGGTGTGAGAGCTAATTCAATCAAGGAAACACTGCATGTTTGTGAAGCGCATATTGAAGAAGAATCAGCCGAGTGGTTCTTGTGGGAGAACAACTCCATTTGGCTCACTAACTTCACACACCATCAGGCTTCCAAGCAGCTCTCAAGGAAACTCAGTTTTCACACTCTAGGCTTAATGCCCTTTGAGTGCATTATCTAGGAATGAACCTGGTAGAGCTTCCCACACAAACCAATGCTCCACATGCGGGTTTCACATGCCACCAACTCCACATTCACAGACAACTTCACCGCCAAAGCCGTTTTCAGAAAGCACTCAATACAAAACTCTAGGCGCAAATATTGGTGTGAGAGCTAATTCAATCAAGGAAACACTGCATGTTGGTGAAGCGCATATTGAAGAAGAATCAGCCGAGTGGTTCTTGTGGGAGAACAACTCCATTTGGCTCACTAACTTCACACACCATCAGGCTTCCAAGCAGCACTCAAGAAAACTCAGTTTTCACACCCTATGCTTAATGCCCTTTGAGTGCCTAGGACAGAAATGAAGCTTGTTGAGCTTCCCACACAAACCAATGCTCCACATGCAGGTTTCACATGCCAGCAACTCCACATTCACAGACAACTTCAGCGCCAAAGCCGTGTTCAGATAGCGCTCATTACAAAGGATCCAGACGCAAATATTGGGTGAGAGCTAATTCAATCAAGGAAACACTGCATGTTGATGAAGCGCATATTGAAGAAGAATCAGCCGAGTGGTGCTTGTGGGAGAACAACTCCATTTGGCTCACTAACTTCACACACCATCAGGCTTCCAACCAGCTCTCAAGGAAACTCAGTTTTCACACTCTATGCTTAATGCCCTTTGAGTGCCTAGGACTGAAATGAAGTTTGGTGAGCTTCCCACACAAACCAATGCTCCACATGCGGGTTTCACATGCCAGCAACTCCACATTCACAGACAACTTCAGCGCCAAAGCCGTTTTCAGAAAGCACTCAATACAAAACTCTAGGCGCAAATATTGGTGTGAGAGCTAATTCAATCAAGGAAACACTGCATGTTGGTGAAGCACATATTGAAGAAGAATCAGCCGAGTGGTGGTTGTGGGAGAACAACTCCATTTGGCTCACTAACTTCACACACCATCAGGCTTCCAAGCAGCTCTCAAGGAAACTCAGTTTTCACACTCTATGCTTAAAGCCCTTTGAGTGCCTAGGACTGAAATGAAACTTGATGAGCTTCCCACACAAACCAATGCTCCACATGCGGGTTTCACATGCCACCAACTCCACATTCACAGACAACTTCAGTGCCAAAGCCGTTTTCAGATAGAGCTCATTACAAAGGCTCCAGATGCAAATATTGGTGTGAGAGCTAATTCAATCAAGGAAACACTGCATGTTGGTGAAGCGCATATTGAAGAAGAATCAGCCGAGTGGTTCTTGTGGGAGAACAACTCCATTTGGCTCACTAACTTCACACACCATCAGGCTTCCAACCAGCTCTCAAGGAAACTCAGTTTTCACACTCTATGCTTAATGCCCTTTGGGTGCATTATCTAGGAATGAACATGGTAGGGCATCCCACCCAAACCAATGCTCCACATGCGGGTTTCACATTCCACCAACTCCACATTCACAGACAACTTCAGAGCCAAAGCCGTTTTCAGAAAGCCGTCAATACAAAGGCTGCAGGCGCAAATATTGTTGTGAGAGCTAATTCAATCAAGGAAACACTGCATGTTGGTGAAGCACATATTGAAGAAGAATCAGCCGAGCGATTCTTCTGGGAGAAGAACAACGCCTTTTGGCTCACTAACTTCACACACCATCAGGCTTCCAAGCAGCTCTCAAGGAAACTCAGTTTTCACACTCTATGCTTAGTGCCCTTTGAGTGCCTAGGACTGAAATGAAGCTTTGTGAGCTTCCCACACAAACCAATGCTCCACATGCAGGTTTCACATGCCACCAACTCCACATTCACAGACAACTTCAGCGACAAAGCCATTTCAGAGAGCCATCAATACAAAGGCTCTAGGTGGAAATATTGGTGTGAGAGTTAATTCAATCAAGGAAACACTGCATGTTGGTGAAGCGCATATTGAAGAATCAGCCGAGTGGTTCTTGTTGGAGAACTACTCCATTTGGCTCACTAACTTCACACACCATCAGGCTTCCAAGCAACTCTCAAAGAAACTCCGTTTTCACACTCTATGCTTAATGCCCTTTGGGTGAATTATCTATGAATGATCATGGTAGGGCATCCCACACAAACCAATGCTCCACATGCGGGTTTCACATGCCACCAACTCCACATTCACAGACAACTTCAGCGCCAAAGCCGTTTTCAGATAGAGCTCATTACAAAGGCTCCAGACGCAAATATTGGTGTGAGAGCTAATTCAATCAAGGAAACCCTGCATATTGGTGAAGCGCATATGGAAAAAGAATGAGCCAAGTGGTTCTTGTGGGAGAACAACTCCATTTGGCTCACGAACTTCACACACCATCAGGCTTCCAACCAGCTCTCAAGGAAACTCAGTTTTCACAAACTAGGCTGAATGTCCTTTGGGTGCATTATCTAGGAATGAACATGGTAAGGCATCCCACACAAACCAATGCTCCACATGCGGGTTTCACATGCCACCAACTCCACATTCACAGACAACTTCAGCGCCAAAGCCGTTTTCAGATAGCGCTCATTACAAAGGCTCCAGACGCAAATATTGGGTGAGAGTTAATTCAATCAAGGAAACACTGCATGTTGATGAAGCGCATATTGAAGAAGAATCAGCCGAGTGGTTCTTGTGGTAGAACAACTCCATTTGGCTCACTAACTTCACACACCATCAGGCTTCCAAGCAACTCTCAAGGAAACTCAGTTTTCACACTCTATGCTTAATGCCCTTTGAGTGCCTAGGACTGAAATGAAGCTTGGTGAGCTTCCCACACAAACCAATGCTCCACATGAGGGTTTCACATGCCACCAACTCCACATTCACAGACAACTTCAGCGCCAAAGCCGTTTTCAGAAAGCACTCAATACAAAACTCTAGGCGCAAATATTGGTGTGAGAGCTAATTCAATCAAGGAAACACTGCATGTTGGTGAAGCCCATATGGAAGAAGAATCAGCCGAGTGGTGCTTGTGGGAGAACAACTCCATTTGGCTCACTAACTTCACACACCATCAGGCTTCCATGCAGCTCTCAAGGAAACTCAGTTTTCACACTCTAGGCTTAATGCCCTTTGAGTGCCTAGGACTGAAATGAAGCTTGGTGAGATTCCCACACAAACCAATGCTCCACATGCGGGTTTCACACGCCACCAACTCCACATTCACAGACAACTTCAGCGCCAAAGCCGTTTTCAGATAGAGCTCATTACAAAGGCTCCAGACGCAAATATTGCTGTGAGAGCTAATTAAATCAAGGAAACACTGCATGTTGGTGAAGTGCATATTGAAGAAGAATCAGCCGAGTGGTTCTTGTGGGAGAACAACTCCATTTGGCTGACTAACTTCACACACCATCAGGCTTCCAAGCAGCTCTCAAGGAAACCCAGTTTTCACACCCTATGCTTAATGCCCTTTGAGTGCCTAGGACTTAAACGAAGCTTGGTGAGCTTCCCACACAAACCAATGCTCCACATGCGGGTTTCACATGCCAGCAACTCCACATTCACATTCAACTTCAGCGCCAAAGCCGTTTTCAGAAAGCACTCAATAAAAAACTCTAGGCGCAAATATTGTTGTGAGAGCTAATTCAATCAAGGAAACACTGCATGTTGGTGAAGCGCATATTGAAGAAGAATCAGCCAAGTGGTACTTGTGGGAGAACAAGTCCATTTGGCTCACTAACTTCACACACCATCAGGCTTCTAACCAGCTCTCAAGGAAACTCAGTTTTCACACTCTAGGCTTAATGCCCTTTGGGTGCATTATCTAGGAATTAACATGGTAAGGCATCCCACACAAACCAATGCTCCACATGCGGGTTTCACATGCCACCAACTCCACATTCACAGACAACTTCAGCGCCAAAGCCGTTTTCAGAGAGCCCTCAATACAAAGGCTCCAAACGCAAACATTGGTGTGAGAGCTAATTCAATCAAGGAAACACTGCATGTTGGTGAAGCGCATATTGAAGAAGAATCAGCCGAGTGGTTCTTGTGGGAGAACAACTCCATTTGGCTCATTTACTTCACACACCATCAGGCTTCCAACCACCTCTCAATTAAACTCAATTTTCACACTCTAGGCTTTATGCTCTTTGAGTGCATTATGTAGGAATGAACCTGGTAGAGCATCCCACACAAACCAATGCTCCACATGAGGGTTTCACATGCCACCAACTCCACATTCACAGACAACTTCAGCGCCAAAGCCGTTTTCAGAGAGCTCTCAATACAAAGGCTTCAGACGCAAATATTGGTGTGAGAGCTAATTCAATCAAGGAAACACTGCATGTTGGTGAAGCGCATATTGAATAAGAATCAGCTGAGTGGTGCTTGTGGGAGAACAACTCCATTTGGCTCACTAACTTCACACACCATCAGGCTTCCAAGCAGCTCTCAAGGAAACTCAGTTTTCACACCCTATGCTTAATGCCCTTTGAGTGCCTAGGACAGAAATGAAGCTTGGTGAGCTTCCCACACAAACCAATGCTCCACATGCAGGTTTCACGTGCCAGCAACTCCACATTCACAGACAACTTCAGCGCCAAAGCCGTTTTCAGATAGCGCTCATTACAGAGAATCCAGACGCAAATATTGGGTGAGAGCTAATTCAATCAAGGAAACACTGCATGTTGGTGAAGCGCATATTGAAGAAGAATCAGCCGAGTGGTTCTTGTGGGAGAACAACTCCATTTGGCTCACTAACTTCACACACCATCAGGCTTCCAAGCAGCTCTCAAGGAAACTCAGTTTTCACACTCTATGCTTAATGCCCTTTGAGTGCCTAGGAATGAAATGAAGCTTGGTGAGCTTCCCACACAAACCAATGCTCCACATGCGGGTTTCACATGCCACCAACTCCACATTCACAGACAACTTCAGCGCCAAAGCCGTTTTCAGATAGAGCTCATTACAAAGGCTCCAGACACAAATATTGGTGTGAGAGCTAATTCAATCAAGGAAACACTGCATGTTGGTGAAGCGCATATTGAAGAAGAATCAGCCGAGTGGTTCTTGTGGGAGAACAACTCCATTTGGCTCACTAACTTCACACACCATCAGGCTTCCAAGCAGCTCTCAAGGAAACTCAGTTTTCACACTCTATGCTTAATGCCCTTTGGGTGCATTATCTAGGAATTAACATGGTAGGGCATCCCACAAAAAACAATGCTCCACATGCGGGTTTCACATGCCACCAACTCCACATTCACAGACAACTTCAGAGCCAAAGCTGTTTTCAGAAAGCCAGCAATACAAAGGCTCCAGGCGCAAATATTGTTGTGAGAGCTAATTCAATCAAGGAAACACTGCATGTTGGTGAAGCGCATATTGAAGAAGAATCAGCCGAGTGGTTCTTGTGGGAGAACAACTCCTTTTGGCTCACTAACTTCACACACCATCAGGCTTCCAAGCAGCTCTCAAGGAAACTCAGTTTTCACACTCTAGGCATAATGCCCTTTGAGTGCCTAGGACTGAAATGAAGCTTGGTAAGCTTCCCACACAAAAACCAATGCTCCACATGCGGGTTTCACATGCCACCAACTCCACATTCACAGACAACTTCAGCGCCAAAGCCGTTTTCAGAGAGCCCTCAATACAAAGGCTCTAGGCACAAATATTAGTCTGACAGCTAATTCAATCAAGGAAACACTGCATGTTGGTGAACCGCATATTGAAGAAGAATAAGCCAAGTGGTTCTTGTGGGAGAACAACTCCATTTGGCTCACTAACTTCACACACCATCAGGCTTCCAAGCAGCTCTCAAGGAAACTCAGTTTTCACACTCTAGGCTTAATGCCCTGTGAGTGCCTAGGACTGAAATGAAGCTTGGTAAGCTTCCCACACAAACCAATGCTCCACATGCGGGTTTCACATGCCACCAACTCCACATTCACAGACAACTTCAGTGCCAAAGCCATTTCAGATAGCTCTCAATACAAAGGCTCCAGACGCAAATATTGGTGTGAGAGCTAATTCAATCAAGGAAACTGCATGTTAGTGAAGGGCATATTGAAGAAGAATCAGCCGAGTGGTTCTTGTGGGAGAACAACTCCATTTGGCTCACTAACTTCATACACCATCAGGCTTCCAAGCAGCTCTCAAGGAAACTCAGTTTTCATACTCTATGCTAAATGCACTTTGGGTGAATTATCTATGAATGTTCATGGCAGGGCATACAACAAACCCAATACTCCACATGAGGGTTTCACATGCCACCAACTCCACATTCACAGACAACTTCAGCGCCAAAGCCGTTTTCAGATAGCCCTCAATACAAAGGCTCTAGGCGCAAATATTGGTGTGAGAGCTATTTCAATCAAGGAAACACTGCATGTTGGTGAAGCGCATATTGAAGAAGAATCAGCCGAGTGGTTCTTGTGGGAGAACAACTCCATTTGGCTCACTTACTTCACACACCATCAGGCTTCCAACCAGCTCTCAATTAAACTCAATTTTCACACTCTATGCTTAATGCCCTTTGAGTGCATTATCTAGGAATGTACATGGTAAGGCATCCCATAAAAACCAATGCTAAAACATGCGGGTTTCACATGCCACCAACTCCACATTCACAGACAACTTCAGCGCCAAAGCCATTTCAGATAGCCCTCAATACAAAGGCTCTAGGCGCAAATATTGTTGTGAGAGCTAATTCAATCAAGGAAACACTGCATGTTGGTGAAGCGCATATTGAAGAAGAATCAGCCGAGTGGTGCTTGTGGGAGAACAACTCCATTTGGCTCACTAACTTCACACACCATCAGGCTTCCAAGCAACTCTCAAAGAAACTCAGTTTTCACACTCTATGCTTAATGCCCTTTGGGTGAATTATCTATGAATAATCACGGTAGGGCATCCCACACAAATCAATGCTCCACATGCGGGTTTCACATGCCACCAACTCCACATTCACAGACAACTTCAGCGCCAAAGCCGTTTTCAGATAATGCTCATTACAAAGGCTCCAGACGCAAATATTGGTGTGAGAGCTAATTCAATCAAGGAAACACTGCATGTTGGTGAAGCGCATATTGAAGAAGAATCAGCCGAGTGGTGCTTGTGGGAGAACAACTCCATTTGGCTCACTAACTTCACACACCATCAGGCTTCCATGCAGCTCTCAAGAAAACTCAGTTTTCACACTCTATGCTTAATCCCCTTTGAATGCTTAGGACTGAAATGAAGCTTGGTGAGCTTCCCACACAAACAAATGCTCCACATGCAGGTTTCACATGCCACCAACTCCACATTCACAGACAACTTCCTAGCCAAAGCCGTTTTCAGAGAGCCCTCAATGCAAAGGCTCTAGGCGCAAATATTGCTGTGAGAGCTAATTCAATCAAGGAAACACTGCATGTTGGTGAAGCGCATATTGAAGAAGAATCAGCCGAGTGGTTCTTGTGGGAGAACAACTACATTTGGCTCACTAACTTCACACACCATCAGACTTCCAAGCAGCTCTCAAGGAAACTCAGTTTTCACACTCTATGCTTAATGCCCTTTCGGTGCATTATCTAGGAATGAACATTTTAGGGCATCCCACACAAACCAATGCTCCACATGCGGGTTTCACATGCCACCAACTCCACATTCACAGACAACTTCAGCGCCAAAGCCGTTTTCAGAGAGCCCTCAATGCAAAGGCTCTAGGCGCAAATATTGGTGTGAGAGCTAATTCAATCAAGGAAACACTGCATGTTGGTGAAGTGCATATTGAAGAAGAATCAGCCGAGTGGTTCTTGTGGGAGAACAACTCCATTTGGCTCACTAACTTAACACACCATCAGACTTCCAAGCAGCTCTCAAGGAAACTCAGTTTTCACACTCTATGCTTAATGCCCTTTGAGTGCCTAGGACTGAAATGAAGCTTGGTGAGCTTCCCACACAAACCAATGCTCCACATGCGGGTTTCACATGCCACCAACTCCACATTCACAGACAACTTCAGCGCCAAAGCCCTTTTCAGATAGCCCTCAATACAAAGGCTCCAGATGCAAATATTGGTGTGAGAGCTAATTCAATCAAGGAAACAATGCATGTTGGTGAAGCGCATATTGAAGAAGAATGAGCCGAGTGGTGCTTGTGGGAGAACAACTCCATTTGGCTCACTAACTTCACACACCATCAGGCTTAAAAGCAGCTCTCAAGGAAACTCAGCTTTCACACTCTAGGCTTAATGCCCTTTGAGTGCATTATGTGGGAAGGAACCTGGTAGAGCATCCCACACAAACCAATGCTCCACATGCGGGTTTCACATGCCACCAACTCCACATTCACAGACAACTTCAGCGCCAAAGCCGTTTTCAGAAAGCACTCAATACAAAATTCTAGGCGCAAATATTGGTGTGAGAGCTAATTCAATCAAGGAAACACTGCATGTTGGTGAAGCGCATATTGAAGAAGAATCAGCCGAGTGGTTCTTGTGGGAGAACAACTCCATTTGGCTCACTAACTTCACACACCATCAGGCTTCCAAGCAGCTCTCAAGGAAACTCAGTTTTCACACTCTAGGCTTAATGCCCTTTGGGTGCATTATCTAGGAATGTACATGGTAAGGCATCCCACACAAACCAATGCTCCACATGCGGGTTTCACATGCCACCAACTCCACATTCACAGACAACTTCAGCGCCAAAGCCGTTTTCAGAAAGCCCTCAATACTAAGGTTCCAGATGCAAATATTTTTGTGAGAGCTAATTCAATCAAGGAAACACTGCATGTTGGTGAAGCGCATATTGAAGAAGAATCAGCCGAGTGGTGCTTGCGGGAGAACAACCCCATTTGGCTCACTAACTTCACACACCATCAGGCTTCCAAGCAGCTCTCAAGGAAACTCAGTTTTCACACTCTATGCTTAATGCCCTTTGAGTGCCTAGGACAGAAATGAAGCTTGGTGAGCTTCCCACACAAACCAATGCTCCACATGCAGGTTTCACGTGCCAGCAAATCCACATTCACAGACAACTTCAGCGCCAAAGCCGTTTTCAGATAGCGCTCATTACAAAGAATCCAGACGCAAATATTGGGTGAGAGCTAATTCAATCAAGGAAACACTGCATGTTTGTGAAGCGCATATTGAAGAAGAATCAGCAGAGTGGTTCTTGTGGGAGAACAACTCCATTTGGCTCACTAACTTCACACACCATCAGGCTTCCAAGCAGCTCTCAAGGAAACTCAGTTTTCACACTCTATGCTTAATGCCCTTTGGGTGCATTATCTAGGAATTAACATGGTAGGGCATCCCACAAAAAACAATGCTCCACATGCGGGTTTCACATGCCACCAACTCCACATTCACAGACAACTTCAGAGCCAAAGCTGTTTTCAGAAAGCCAGCAATACAAAGGCTCCAGGCGCAAATATTGTTGTGAGAGCTAATTCAATCAAGGAAACACTGCATGTTGGTGAAGCGCATATTGAAGAAGAATCAGCCGAGTGGTTCTTGTGGGAGAACAATTCCTTTTGGCTCACTAACTTCACACACCATCAGGCTTCCAAGCAGCTCTCAAGGAAACTCAGTTTTCACACTCTAGGCATAATGTCCTTTGAGTGCCTAGGACTGAAATGAAGCTTGGTAAGCTTCCCACACAAAAACCAATGCTCCACATGCGGGTTTCACATGCCACCAACTCCACATTCACAGACAACTTCAGCGCCAAAGCCGTTTTCAGAGAGCCCTCAATACAAAGGCTCTAGGCACAAATATTAGTCTGACAGCTAATTCAATCAAGGAAACACTGCATGTTGGTGAACCGCATATTGAAGAAGAATAAGCCAAGTGGTTCTTGTGGGAGAACAACTCCATTTGGCTCACTAACTTCACACACCATCAGGCTTCCAAGCAGCTCTCAAGGAAACTCAGTTTTCACACTCTAGGCTTAATGCCCTGTGAGTGCCTAGGACTGAAATGAAGCTTGGTAAGCTTCCCACACAAACCAATGCTCCACATGCGGGTTTCACATGCCACCAACTCCACATTCACAGACAACTTCAGTGCCAAAGCCATTTCAGATAGCTCTCAATACAAAGGCTCCAGACGCAAATATTGGTGTGAGAGCTAATTCAATCAAGGAAACTGCATGTTAGTGAAGGGCATATTGAAGAAGAATCAGCCGAGTGGTTCTTGTGGGAGAACAACTCCATTTGGCTCACTAACTTCATACACCATCAGGCTTCCAAGCAGCTCTCAAGGAAACTCAGTTTTCATACTCTATGCTAAATGCACTTTGGGTGAATTATCTATGAATGTTCATGGCAGGGCATACAACAAACCCAATACTCCACATGAGGGTTTCACATGCCACCAACTCCACATTCACAGACAACTTCAGCGCCAAAGCCGTTTTCAGATAGCCCTCAATACAAAGGCTCTAGGCGCAAATATTGGTGTGAGAGCTATTTCAATCAAGGAAACACTGCATGTTGGTGAAGCGCATATTGAAGAAGAATCAGCCGAGTGGTTCTTGTGGGAGAACAACTCCATTTGGCTCACTTACTTCACACACCATCAGGCTTCCAACCAGCTCTCAATTAAACTCAATTTTCACACTCTATGCTTAATGCCCTTTGAGTGCATTATCTAGGAATGTACATGGTAAGGCATCCCATAAAAACCAATGCTAAAACATGCGGGTTTCACATGCCACCAACTCCACATTCACAGACAACTTCAGCGCCAAAGCCATTTCAGATAGCCCTCAATACAAAGGCTCTAGGCGCAAATATTGTTGTGAGAGCTAATTCAATCAAGGAAACACTGCATGTTGGTGAAGCGCATATTGAAGAAGAATCAGCCGAGTGGTGCTTGTGGGAGAACAACTCCATTTGGCTCACTAACTTCACACACCATCAGGCTTCCAAGCAACTCTCAAAGAAACTCAGTTTTCACACTCTATGCTTAATGCCCTTTGGGTGAATTATCTATGAATAATCACGGTAGGGCATCCCACACAAACCAATGCTCCACATGCGGGTTTCACATGCCACCAACTCCACATTCACAGACAACTTCAGCGCCAAAGCCGTTTTCAGATAATGCTCATTACAAAGGCTCCAGACGCAAATATTGGGTGAGAGCTAATTCAATCAAGGAAACACTGCATGTTGGTGAAGCGCATATTGAAGAAGAATCAGCCGAGTGGTGCTTGTGGGAGAACAACTCCATTTGGCTCACTAACTTCACACACCATCAGGCTTCCATGCAGCTCTCAAGAAAACTCAGTTTTCACACTCTATGCTTAATCCCCTTTGAATGCTTAGGACTGAAATGAAGCTTGGTGAGCTTCCCACACAAACAAATGCTCCACATGCAGGTTTCACATGCCACCAACTCCACATTCACAGACAACTTCCTAGCCAAAGCCGTTTTCAGAGAGCCCTCAATGCAAAGGCTCTAGGCGCAAATATTGCTGTGAGAGCTAATTCAATCAAGGAAACACTGCATGTTGGTGAAGCGCATATTGAAGAAGAATCAGCCGAGTGGTTCTTGTGGGAGAACAACTACATTTGGCTCACTAACTTCACACACCATCAGACTTCCAAGCAGCTCTCAAGGAAACTCAGTTTTCACACTCTATGCTTAATGCCCTTTCGGTGCATTATCTAGGAATGAACATTTTAGGGCATCCCACACAAACCAATGCTCCACATGCGGGTTTCACATGCCACCAACTCCACATTCACAGACAACTTCAGCGCCAAAGCCGTTTTCAGAGAGCCCTCAATGCAAAGGCTCTAGGCGCAAATATTGGTGTGAGAGCTAATTCAATCAAGGAAACACTGCATGTTGGTGAAGTGCATATTGAAGAAGAATCAGCCAAGTGGTTCTTGTGGGAGAACAACTCCATTTGGCTCACTAACTTAACACACCATCAGACTTCCAAGCAGCTCTCAAGGAAACTCAGTTTTCACACTCTAGGCTTAATGCCCTTTGAGTGCCTAGGACTGAAATGAAGCTTGGTGAGCTTCCCACACAAACCAATGCTCCACATGCGGGTTTCACATGCCACCAACTCCACATTCACAGACAACTTCAGCGCCAAAGCCCTTTTCAGATAGCCCTCAATACAAAGGCTCCAGATGCAAATATTGGTGTGAGAGCTAATTCAATCAAGGAAACACTGCATGTTGGTGAAGCGCATATTGAAGAAGAATGAGCCGAGTGGTGCTTGTGGGAGAACAACTCCATTTGGCTCACTAACTTCACACACCATCAGGCTTAAAAGCAGCTCTCAAGGAAACTCAGCTTTCACACTCTAGGCTTAATGCCCTTTGAGTGCATTATGTGGGAAGGAACCTGGTAGAGCATCCCACACAAACCAATGCTCCACATGCGGGTTTCACATGCCACCAACTCCACATTCACAGACAACTTCAGCGCCAAAGCCGTTTTCAGAAAGCACTCAATACAAAATTCTAGGCGCAAATATTGGTGTGAGAGCTAATTCAATCAAGGAAACACTGCATGTTGGTGAAGCGCATATTGAAGAAGAATCAGCCGAGTGGTTCTTGTGGGAGAACAACTCCATTTGGCTCACTAACTTCACACACCATCAGGCTTCCAAGCAGCTCTCAAGGAAACTCAGTTTTCACACTCTAGGCTTAATGCCCTTTGGGTGCATTATCTAGGAATGTACATGGTAAGGCATCCCACACAAACCAATGCTCCACATGCGGGTTTCACATGCCACCAACTCCACATTCACAGACAACTTCAGCGCCAAAGCCGTTTTCAGAAAGCCCTCAATACTAAGGTTCCAGATGCAAATATTTTTGTGAGAGCTAATTCAATCAAGGAAACACTGCATGTTGGTGAAGCGCATATTGAAGAAGAATCAGCCGAGTGGTGCTTGCGGGAGAACAACTCCATTTGGCTCACTAACTTCACACACCATCAGGCTTCCAAGCAGCTCTCAAGGAAACTCAGTTTTCACACTCTATGCTTAATGCCCTTTGAGTGCCTAGGACAGAAATGAAGCTTGGTGAGCTTCCCACACAAACCAATGCTCCACATGCAGGTTTCACGTGCCAGCAAATCCACATTCACAGACAACTTCAGCGCCAAAGCCGTTTTCAGATAGCGCTCATTACAAAGAATCCAGACACAAATATTGGGTGAGAGCTAATTCAATCAAGGAAACACTGCATGTTTGTGAAGCGCATATTGAAGAAGAATCAGCAGAGTGGTTCTTGTGGGAGAACAACTCCATTTGGCTCACTAACTTCACACACCATCAGGCTTCCAAGCAGCTCTCAAGGAAACTCAGTTTTCACACTCTATGCTTAATGCCCTTTGAGTGCCTAGGAATGAAATGAAGCTTGGTGAGCTTCCCACACAAACCAATGCTCTACATGCGGGTTTTACATGCCACCAACTACACATTCACAGACAACTTCAGCGCCAAAGCCATTTCAGAGAGCCCTCAATACAAAGGCTCTAGGTGGAAATATTGTTGTGAGAGTTAATTCAATCAATGAAACACTGCATGGTGGTGAAGCGCATATTGAAGAATCAGCCGAGTGGTTCTTGTTGGAGAACAACTCCATTTGGCTCACTAACTTCACACACCATCAGGCTTCCAAACAACACTCATAGAAACTCAGTTTTCACACTCTAGGCTTAATGCCTTTTGGGTGAATTATCTATGAATGATCATGGTAGGGCGTTCCACACAAACCAATGCTCCACATGCGGGTTTCACATGCCACCAACTCCACATTCACAGACAACTTCAGCGCCAAAGCCGTTTTCAGATAGAGCTCATTACAAAGGCTCCAGACGCAAATATTGCTGTGAGAGCTAATTCAATCAAGGAAACACTGCATGTTGGTGAAGCGCATATTGAAGAAGAATCAGCCGAGTGGTTCTTGTGGGAGAACAACTCCATTTGGCTCAATAACTTCACACACCATCAGGCTTCCAAGCAGCTCTCAAGGAAACTCAGTTTTCACACTCTATGCTTAATGCCCTTTGAGTGCATTATCTAGGAATGAACCTGGTAGAGTTTCCCACACAAACCAATGCTCCACATGCGGGTTTCACATGCCACCAACTCCACATTCACAGAAACATTCAGCGCCAAAGCCGTTTTCAGAGAGCTCTCAATACAAAGGTTCTAGGCACAAATATTAGTGTGAGAGCTAATTCAATCAAGGAAACACTGCATGTTGGTGAAGCGCATATTGAAGAAGAATCAGCCGAGTGGTTCTTGTGGGAGAACAACTCCATTTGGCTCACTAACTTCACACACCATCAGGCTTCCAAGCAGCTCTCAAGGAAACTCAGTTTTCACGCTCTATGCTTAATGCCCTTTGAGTGCCTAGGACTGAAATGAAGCTTGGTGAGCTTCCCACACAAACCAATGCTCCACATGCGAGTTTCACATGCCACCAACTCCACATTCACAGACAACTTCAGTGCCAAAGCCATTTCAGATAGCTCTCAATACAAAGACTCCAGACGCAAATATTGGTGTGAGAGCTAATTCAATCAAGGAAACTGCATGTTGGTGAAGGGCATATTGAAGAAGAATCAGCCGAGTGGTTCTTGTGGGAGAACAACTCCATTTTGCTCACTAACTTCATACACCATCAGGCTTCCAAGCAGCTCTCAAGGAAACTCAGTTTTCACACTCTATGCTTAATGCACTTTGGGTGAATTATCTATGAATGTTCATGGCAGGGCATACCACAAACCCAATACTCCACATGAGGGTTTCACATGCCACCAACTCCACATTCACAGACAACTTCAGCGCCAAAGCCGTTTTCAGATACAGCTCATTACAAAGGCTCCAGACGCAAATATTGTTGTGAGAGCTAATTCAATCAAGGAAACACTGCATGTTTGTGAAGCGCATATTGAAGAAGAATCAGCCGAGTGGTTCTTGTGGGAGAACAACTCCATTTGGCTCACTTACTTCACACACCATCAGGCTTCCAACCAGCTCTCAATTAAACTCAATTTTCACACTCAGGGCTTAATGCCCTTTGGGTGCATTATCTAGGAATGTACATGGTAAGGCATCCCACAAAAACCAATGCTCCACATGCGGGTTTCACATGCCACCAACTCCACATTCACACACAACTTCAGCGCCAAAGCCATTTCAGATAGCCCTCAATACAAAGGCTCTAGATGGAAATATTGGTGTGAGAGTTAATTCAATCAAGGAAACACTGCATGTTGGTGAAGCGCATATTGAAGAAGAATCAGCCGAGTGGTTCTTGTGGGAGAACAACTACATTTGGCTCACTAACTTCACACACCATCAGGCTTCCAAGCAGCTCTCAAGGAAACTCAGTTTTCACACTCTATGCTTAATGCCCTTTGGGTGCATTATCTAGGAATGAACATGGTAGGGCATCCCACACAAACCAATGCTCCACATGCGGGTTTCACATGCCACCAACTCCACATTCACCGACAACTTCAGAGCCACAACCGTTTTCAGAGAGCCCTCAATACAAAGGCTCTAGGCGCAAATATTGTTGTGAGAGCTAATTCAATCAAGGAAACACTGCATGTTGGTGAAGCGCATATTGAAGAAGAATCAGCCGAGTGGTTCTTGTGGGAGAACAACTCCATTTGGCTCACTAACTTCACACACCATCAGACTTCCAAGCAGCTCTCAAGGAAACTCAGTTTTCACACTCTATGCTTAATGCCCTTTGAGTGCCTAGGACTGAAATGAAGCTTGGTGAGCTTCCCACACAAACCAATGCTCCACATGCGGGTTTCACATGCCACCAACTCCACATTCACAGACAACTTCAGCGCCAAAGCCGTTTTCAGACAGCCCTCAATACAGAGGCTCCAGACGCAAATATTGGTGTGAGAGCTAATTCAATCAAGGAAACACTGCATGTTGGTGAAGCGCATATTGAAGAAGAATCAGCCGATTGGTGCTTGTGGGAGAACAACTCCATTTGGCTCACTAACTTCACACACCATCAGGCTTCCAAGCAGCTCTCAATGAAACTGAGTTTTCACACACTATGCTTAATGCCCTTTGAGTGCCTAGGACTGAAATGAAGCTTGTTGAGCTTCCCACACAAACCAATGCTCCACATGTGAGTTTCACATGCCACCAACTCCACATTCACAGACAACTTCAGCGCCAAAGCTGTTTTCAGATAGAGCTCATTACAAAGGCTCCAGATGCAAATATTGGTGTGAGAGCTAATTCAATCAAGGAAACACTGCATGTTGGTGAAGCGCATATTGAAGAAGAATCAGCCGAGTGGTTCTTGTGGGAGAACAACTCCATTTGGCTCACTAACTTCACACACCATCAGGCTTCCAAGCAGCTCTCAAGGAAACTCAGTTTTCACACTCTAGGCTTAATGCCCTTTGAGTGCCTAGGACTGAACTGAAACTTGGTGAGCTTCCCACACAAACCAATGCTCCACATGCGGGTTTCACATGCCAGCAACTCCACATTCACAGACAACTTCAGCGCCAAAGCTGTTTTCAGAGAGCCCTCAATATAAAGGCTCCAGGTGCAAATATTGGTGTGAGAGCTAATTCAATCAAGGAAACACTGCATGTTGGTGAAGCGCATATTGAAGAAGAATCAGCCGAGTGGTTCTTGTGGGAGAACAACTCCATTTGGCTCACTTACTTCACACACCATCAGGCTTCCAACCAGCTCTCAATTAAACTCAATTTTCACACTCAGGGCTTAATGCCCTTTGGGTGCATTATCTAGGAATGTATATGGTAAGGCATCCACAAAAACCAATGCTCCACATGCGGGTTTCACATGCCACCAACTCCACATTCACAGACAACTTCAGCGCCAAATCCATTTCAGATAGCCCTCAATACAAAGGCTCTAGATGGAAATATTGGTGTGAGAGTTAATTCAATCAAGGAAACACTGCATGTTGGTGAAGCGCATATTGAAGAAGAATCAGCCGAGTGGTTCTTGTGGGAGAACAACTCCATTTGGCTCACTAACTTCACACACCATCAGACTTCCAAGCAGCTCTCAAGGAAACTCAGTTTTCACACTCTATGCTTAATGCCCTTTGGGTGCATTATCTAGGAATGAACATGGTAGGGCATCCCACACAAACCAATGCTCCACATGCGGGTTTCACATGCCAGCAACTCCACATTCACAGACAACTTCAGCCCCAAAGCTGTTTTCAGAGAGCCCTCAATATATAGGCTCCAGGTGCAAATATTGGTGTGAGAGCTATTTCAATCAAGGAAACACTGCATGTTGGTGAAGCGCATATTGAAGAAGAATCAGCCGAGTGGTGCTTGTGGGAGAACAACTCCATTTGGCTCACAAACTTCACACACCATCAGGCTTACAAGCAGCTCTCAAGGAAACTCAGTTTTACACTATATGCTTAATGCCCTTTGGGTGAATTATCTATGAATAATCACGGTAGGGCATCCCACACAAACCAATGCTCCACATGAGGGTTTCACATGCCACCAACTCCACATTCACAGACAACTTCAGCGCCAAAGAACTTTTCAGATAGCCCTCAATACAAAGGCTCCAGACGCAAATATTGGTGTGAGAGCTAATTCAATCAAGGAAACACTGCATGTTGGTGAAGCGCATATTGAAGAAGAATCAGCCGAGTGGTGCTTGTGGGAGAACAACTCCATTTGGCTCACTAACTTCACACACCATCAGGCTTCCAAGCAGCTCTCAAGGATACTCAGTTTTCACACTCTAGGCTTAATGCCCTTTGAGTGCCTAGGACTGAAATGAAGCTTGGTAAGCTTCCCACACAAACCAATGCTCCACATGCGGGTTTCACATGCCACCAACTCCACATTCACAGACAACTTCAGCGCCAAAGCCGTTTTCAGAGAGCCCTCAAAACAAAGGCTCTAGGCGCAAATATTGGTGTGAGAGCTAATTCAATCAAGGAAACACTGCATGTTGGTGAAGTGCATATTGAAGAAGAATCAGCCGAGTGGTTCTTGTGGGAGAACAACTCCATTTGGCTCACTAACTTCACACACCATCAGGCTTCCAAGCAGCTCTCAAGGAAACTCAGCTTTCACACTCTAGGCTTAATGCCCTTTGAGTGCCTAGGACTTAAACGAAGCTTGGTGAGCTTCGCACACAAACCAATGCTCCACATGCGGGTTTCACATGCCACCAACTCCACATTCACAGACAACTTCAGTGCCAAAGCGGCTTTCAGATAGCCCTCATTAGAAAGGATCTAGGTGCAAATATTGGTGTGAGAGCTAATTCAATCAAGGAAGCACTGCATGTTGGTGAAGCGCATATTGTAGAAGAACCAGCCGAGTGGTTCTTGTGGGAGAACAACTCCATTTGGCTCACTAACTTCACACACCATCATGCTTCCAAGCAGCTCTCAATGAAACTCAGTTTTCACACTCTAGGCTTAATGCCCTTTGGGTGCATTATCTAGGCATGATCATGGTAGGGCATTTCACAAAAACCAATGCTCCACATGCGGGTTTCACATGTCACCAACTCCACATTCACAGGCAACTTCAGCGCCAAAGCCGTTTTCAGATAGCGCTCATTACAAAGGCTCCAGACGCAAATATTGGTGTGAGAGCTAATTCAATCAAGGAAACACTGCATGTTGGTGAAACGCATATGGAAGAAGAATAGGCCGAGTGGTTCTTGTGGGAGAACAACTCCGTTTGGCTCACTAACTTCACACACCATCAGGCTTCCAAGCAGCTGTCAAGGAAACTCAGTTTTCACACTCTATCCTTAAGGCCCTTTGGGTGCATTATCTAGGAATGTTCATGGTAAGGCATCCCACACAAACCAATGCTCCACATGCGGGTTTCACATGCCACCAACTCCACATTCACAGACAACTTCAGCGCCAAAGCTGTTTTCAGATAGCCCTCATTACAAAGGCTCCAGACACAAATATTGGGTGAGAGCTAATTCAATCAAGGAAACACTGCATGTTGGTGAAGCGCATATTGAAGAAGAATCAGCCGAGTGGTGCTTGTGGGAGAACAACTCCATTGGCTCACTAACTTCACACACCATCAGGCTTCCAACCAGCTGTCAAGGAAACTCAGTTTTCACACTCTAGGCTTAATGCCCTTTGGGTGCATTATCTAGAAAATAACATGGTAAGGCATCAAACACAAACCAATGCTCCACATGCGGGTTTCACATGCCACCAACTCCACTTAAACAGACAACTTCAGCGCCAAAGCCATTACAGATAGCCCTCAATAGAAAGGATCTAGGTGCAAATATTGGGTGAGAGCTAATTCGATCAATTAAACATTGCACGTTGGTGAAGCGCATTTTGAAGAAGAATCAGCCGAGTGGTTCTTGTGGGAGAACAACTCCATTTGGCTCACTAACTTCACACACCATCAGGCTTCCAAGCAGCTCTCAAGGAAACTCAGTATTCACACTCTAGGCTTAATGCGCTTTGAGTGCCTAGGACTGAAATGAAGCTTGGTGAGCTTCCCACAAAAACCAAGGCTCAACAAGCGGGTTTCACATGCCACCAACTCCACATTCACAGACAACTTCAGGGCCAAAGCAGTTTTTAGATAGCCCTCAATAGAAAGGATCTAGGCGCAAATATTGGTGTGAGAGCTAATTCAATCAAGGAAACACTGCATGTTGGTGAAGCGCATATTGAAGAAGAATCAGCCGAGTGGTTCTTGTTGGAGAACAACTCCATTTGGCTCACAAACTTCACACACCATCAGGCTTCCAAGCAGCTCTCAAGGAAACTCAGTTTTACACTATATGCTTAATTCCCTGTGGGTGAATTATCTATGAATAATCACGGTAGGGCATCCCAAACAAACCAATGCTCCACATGAGGGTTTCACATGCCACCAACTCCACATTCACAGACAACTTCAGAGCCAAAGAACTTTTCAGATAGCCCTCAATACAAAGGCTCCAGACGCAAATATTGGTGTGAGAGCTAATTCAATCAAGGAAACACTGCATGTTGGTGAAGCGCATATTGAAGAAGAATCAGCAGAGTGGTTCTTGTGGGAGAACAACTCCATTTGGCTCACTAACTTCACACACCATCAGGCTTCCAACCAGCTCTCAAGGAAACTCAGTTTTCACACTCTATGCTTAATGCCCTTTGGGTGCATTATCTAGGAATGTACATGGTAAGGCATCCCACACAAACCAATGCTCCACATGCGGGTTTCACATGCCACCAACTCCACATTCACAGACAACTTCAGCGCCAAAGCCGTTTTCAGATAGAGATCATTACAAAGGCTCCACACGCAAATATTGTTGTGAGAGCTGATTCAATCAAGGAAACACTGCATGTTGGTGAAACGCATATTGAAGAAGAATCAGCCAAGTGGTTCTTGTGGGAGAACAACTCCATTCGGCTCACTAACTTCACACACCATCAGGCTTCCAAGCAGCTCTCAAGGAAACTCAGTTTTCACACTCTAGGCTTAATGCCCTTTGAGTGCATTATGTAGGAATGAACCTGGTAGAGCATCCCACACAAACCAATGCTCCACATGCGGGTTTCACATGCCACCAACTCCACATTCACAGACAACTTCCTAGCCAAAGCCGATTTCAGATAGAGCTCAATGCAAATGCTCTAGGCGCAAATATTGGTGTGAGAGCTAATTCAATCAAGGAAACACTGCATGTTGGTGAAGTGCATATTGAAGAAGAATCAGCCGAGTGGTTCTTGTGGGAGAACAACTCCATTTGGCTCACTAACTTCACACACCATCAGGCTTCCAAGCAGCTCTCAAGGAAACTCAGTTTTCACACTCTAGGCTTAATGCCCTTTGAGTGCATTATGTAGGAATGAACCTGGTAGAGCATCCCACACAAACCAATGCTTCACATGCGGGTTTCACATGCCACCAACTTCACATTCACAGACAACTTCAGCACCAAAGCGGTTTTCAGATAGCCCTCAATGCAAAGACTCTACGGCGCAAATATTGCTGTGAGAGCTAATTCAATCAAGGAAACACTGCATGTTGGTGAAGCGCATATTGAAGAAGAATCAGCCGAGTGGTTCTTGTGGGAGAACAACTCCATTTGGCTCACTAACTTCACACACCATCAGGCTTCCAAGCAGCTCTCAAGGAAACTCAGTTTTCACACTCTAGGCTTAATGCCCTTTGAGTGCATTATCTAGGAATGAACCTGGTATAGCATCCCACACAAACCAATGCTCCACATGAGGGTTTCACATGCCACCAACTCCACATTCACAGACAACTTCAGCGCCAAAGCCCTTTTCAGATAGCCCTCAATGCAAAGGCTCTAGGCGCAACTATTGGTGTGAGAGCTAATTCAATCAAGGAAACACTGCATGTTGGTGAAGCACATATTGGAGAAGAATCAGCCGTGTAGTTCTTGTGGCAGAACAACTCCATTTGGCTCACTAACTTCACACACCATCAGGCTTCCAAGCAGCTCTCAAGGAAACTCAGTTTTCACACTCTAGGCTTAATGCCCTTTGAGTTCCTAGGACTGAAATGAAGCTTGGTGAGCTTCCCACACAAACCAATGCTCCACATGCGGGTTTCACATGCCACCAACTCCACATTCACAGACAACTTCATCGCCAAAGCCGTTTTCAGATAGCCCTCAATACAAAGGCTCTAGGCACAAATATTGGTGTGAGAGCTTATTCAAACAAGGAAACACTGCATGTTGGTGAAGCGCATATTGAAGAAGAATCAGCCGAGTGTCTCTTGTGGGAGAACAACTCCATTTGGCTCACTAACTTCACACACCATCAGGCTTCCAAGCAGCTCTCAAGCAAACTCAGTTTTCACACTCTAGGCTTAATGCCCTTTGAGTGCATTATGTAGGACAGAAATGAAGCTTGGTGAGCTTCCCACACAAACAAATGCTCCACATGCTGGTTCCACATGCCACCAACTCCACATTCACAGACAACTTCAGCGCCAAAGCCGTTTTCAGAGAGCCCTCAATACAAAGACTCCAGACGCAAATATTGGTGTGAGAGCTAATTCAATCAAGGAAACACTGCATGTTGGTGAAGTGCATATTGAAGAAGAATCAGCCGAGTGGTTCTTGTGGGAGAACAACTCCATTTGGCTCACTAACTTCACACACCATCAGGCTTCCAAGCAGCTCTCAAGGAAACTCAGTTTTCACACTCTAGGCTTAATGCCCTTTGAGTGCATTATCTAGGAATGAACCTGTTAGACCATCCCACACAAACCAATGCTCCACATGGGGGTTTCACATGCCACCAACTCCACATTCACAGACAACTTCAGCGCCAAAGCCGATTTCAGATAGCACTCAATGCAAAGGCTCTAGGCGCAAATATTGGTGTGAGAGCTAATTCAATCAAGGAAACACTGCATGTTGGTGAAGCGCATATTGAAGAAGAATCAGCCGAGTGGTTCTTGTGGGAGAACAACTCCATTTGGCTCACTAACTTCACACACCATCAGGCTTCCAAGCAGCTCTCAAGGAAACTCAGTTTTCACACTCTAGGCTTAATGCCCTTTGAGTGCATTATCTAGGAATGAACCTGTTAGACCATCCCACACAAACCAATGCTCCACATGCGGGTTTCACATGCCACCAACTCCACATTCACAGACAACTTCAGCGCCAAAGCCCTTTTCAGATAGCCCTCAATACAAAGGCTCCAGGCGCAAATATTGGTGTGAGAGCTAATTCAATCAAGGAAACACTGCATGTTGGTGAAGTGCATATTGAAGAAGAATCAGCCGAGTGGTTCTTGTGGGAGAACAACTCCATTTGGCTCACTAACTTCACACACCATCAGGCTTCCAAGCAGCTCTCAAGCAAACTCAGTTTTCACACTCTAGGCTTAATGCCCTTTGAGTGCATTATCTAGGAATGAACCTGGTAGAGCATTCCACACAAACCAATGCTCCACATGCGGGTTTCACATGCCACCAACTCCACATTCACAGACAACTTCCTAGCCAAAGCCGTTTTCAGATAGCCCTCAATACAAAGGCTCTAGGCGCAAATATTGGTGTGAGAGCTAATTCAAACAAGGAAACACTGCATGTTGGTGAAGCGCATATTGAAGAAGAATCAGCCGAGTGTCTCTTGTGGGAGAACAACTCCATTTGGCTCACTAACTTCACACACCATCAGGCTTCCAAGCAGCTCTCAAGCAAACTCAGTTTTCACACTCTAGGCTTAATGCCCTTTGAGTGCATTATGTAGGACAGAAATGAAGCTTGGTGAGCTTCCCACACAAACAAATGCTCCACATGCTGGTTCCACATGAAACCAACTCCACATTCACAGACAACTTCAGCGCCAAAGCCGTTTTCAGAGAGCCCTCAATACAAAGGCTCTAGGCGCAAATATTGGTGTGAGAGCTAATTCAATCAAGGAAACACTGCATGTTGGTGAAGTGCATATTGAAGAAGAATCAGCCGAGTGGTGCTTGTGGGAGAACAACTCCATTTGGCTCACTAACTTCACACACCATCAGGCTTCCAAGCAGCTCTCAAGGAAACTCAGTTTTCACACTCTAGGCTTAATGCCCTTTGAGTGCATTATGTAGGAATGAACCTGGTAGAGCATCCCACACAAACCAATGCTCCACATGCGGGTTTCACATGCCACCAACTCCACATTCACAGACAACTTCAGCGCCAAAGATGTTTTCAGATATCCCTCAATACAAAGGCTCTAGGCGCAAATATTGGTGTGAGAGCTAATTCAATCAAGGAAACACTGCATGTTGGTGAAGCGCATATTGAAGAAGAATCAGCCGAGTGGTTCTTGTGGGAGAACAACTCCATTTGGCTCACTAACGTCACACACCATCAGGCTTCCAAGCAGCTCTCAAGCAAACTCAGTTTTCACACTCTAGGCTTAATGCCCTTTGAGTGCATTACGTAGGAATGAACCTGGTAGAGCATCCCACACAAACCAATGCTCCACATGCGGGTTTCACATGCCACCAACTCTACATTCACAGACAACTTCAGCGCCAAAGCCCTTTTCAGATAGCCCTCAATACAAAGGCTCTAGGCGCAAATATTAGTGTGAGAGCTAATTCAATCAAGGAAACACTGCATGTTGGTGAAGCGCATATTGAAGAAGAATCAGCCGAGTGGTTCTTGTGGGAGAACAACTCCATTTGGCTCACTAACTTCACACACCATCAGGCTTCCAAGCAGCTCTCAAGGAAACTCAGTTTTCACACTCTAGGCTTAATGCCCTTTGAGTGCATTATGTAGGAATGAACCTGGTAGAGCATCCCACACAAACCAATGCTCCACATGCGTGTTTCACATGCCACCAACTCCACATTCACAGACAACTTCAGCGCCAAAGCCCTTTTCAGATAGCCCTCAATGCAAAGGCTCTAGGCCCAAATATTTGTGTGAGAGCTAATTCAATCAAGGAAACACTGCATGTTGGTGAAGCGCATATTGAAGAAGAATCAGCCAAGTGGTTCTTGTGGGAGAACAACTCCATTTGGCTCACTAACTTCACACACCATCAGGCTTCCAAGCAGCTCTCAAGGAAACTCAGTTTTCACACTCTAGGCTTAATGCCCTTTGAGTGCATTATCTAGGAATGAACCTGTTAGACCATCCCACACAATCCAATGCTCCACATGCGGGTTTCACATGCCACCAACTCCACATTCACAGACAACTTCAGCGCCAAAGCCGATTTCAGATAGCACTCAATGCAAAGGCTCTAGGCGCAAATATTGGTGTGAGAGCTAATTCAATCAAGGAAACACTGCATGTTGGTGAAGCGCATATTGAAGAAGAATCAGCCGAGTGGTTCTTGTGGGAGAACAACTCCATTTGGCTCACTAACTTCACACACCATCAGGCTTCCAAGCAGCTCTCAAGGAAACTCAGTTTTCACACTCTAGGCTTAATGCCCTTTGAGTGCATTATCTAGGAATGAACCTGTTAGACCATCCCACACAAACCAATGCTCCACATGCGGGTTTCACATGCCACCAACTCCACATTCACAGACAACTTCAGCGCCAAAGCCCTTTTCAGATAGCCCTCAATACAAAGGCTCCAGACGGAAATATTGCTGTGAGAGCTAATTCAATCAAGGAAACACTGCATGTTGGTGAAGCGCATATTGAAGAAGAATCAGCCGAGTGGTGCTTGTGGGAGAACAACTCCATTTGGCTCACTAACTTCACACACCATCAGGCTTCCAAGAAGCTCTCAAGGAAACTCAGTTTTCACACTCTAGGCTTAATGCCCTTTGAGTGCATTATGTAGGAATGAACCTGTTAGACCATCCCACACAAACCAATGCTCCACATGCGGGTTTCACATGCCACCAACTCCACATTCACAGACAACTTCAGCGCCAAAGCCCTTTTCAGATAGCCCTCAATGCAAAGGCTCTAGGCGCAAATATTGGTGTGAGAGCTAATTCAATCAAGGAAACACTGCATGTTGGTGAAGCGCATATTGAAGAAGAATCAGCCGAGTGGTTCTTGTGGGAGAACAACTCCATTTGGCTCACTAACTTCACACACCATCAGGCTTCCAAGCAGCTCTCAAGCAAACTCAGTTTTCACATTCTAGGCTTAATGCCCTTTGAGTGCATTATCTAGGAATGAACCTGTTAGACCATCCCACACAAACCAATGCTCCACATGCGGGTTTCACATGCCACCAATTCCACATTCACAGACAACTTCAGCGCCAAAGCCCTTTTCAGATAGCCCTCAATACAAAGGCTCCAGACGCAAATATTGCTGTGAGAGCTAATTCAATCAAGGAAACACTGCATGTTGGTGAAGCGCATATTGAAGAAGAATCAGCCGAGTGGTGCTTGTGGGAGAACAACTCCATTTGGCTCACTAACTTCACACACCATCAGGCTTCCAAGCAGCTCTCAAGGAAACTCAGTTTTCACACTCTAGGCTTAATGCCCTTTGAGTGCATTATGTAGGACAGAAATGAAGCTTGGTGAGCTTCCCACACAAACCAATGCTCCACATGCGTGTTTCACATGCCAGCAACTCCACATTCACAGACAACTTCCTAGCCAAAGCCGTTTTCAGATAGCCCTCAATACAAAGGCTCTAGGCGCAAATATTGCTGTGAGAGCTAATTCAATCAAGGAAACACTGCATGTTGGTGAAGCGCATATTGAAGAAGAATCAGCCGAGTGGTGCTTGTGGGAGAACAACTCCATTTGGCTCACTAACTTCACTCACCATCAGGCTTCCAAGCAGCTCTCAAGGAAACTCAGTTTTCACACTCTAGGCTTAATGCCCTTTGAGTGCCTAGGACTGAAATGAAGCTTGGTGAGCTTCCCACACAAACCAATGCTCCACATGCGTGTTTCACATGCCACCAACTCCACATTCACAGACAACTTCCTAGCCAAAGCCGTTTTCAGATAGCCCTCAATACAAAGGCTCCAGACGCAAATATTGCTGTGAGAGCTAATTCAATCAAGGAAACACTGCATGTTGGTGAAGCGCATATTGAAGAAGAAT
Source organism: Ochotona princeps (assembly GCF_030435755.1). Classification (NCBI taxonomy): domain Eukaryota; kingdom Metazoa; phylum Chordata; class Mammalia; order Lagomorpha; family Ochotonidae; genus Ochotona; species Ochotona princeps. Next base: position 141,713 of record NW_026696651.1, on the reverse strand, counting down.
CAGCCGAGTGGTGCTTGTGGGAGAACAACTCCATTTGGCTCACTAACTTCACACACCATCAGGCTTCCAAGCAGCTCTCAAGGAAACTCAGTTTTCACACTCTAGGCTTAATGCCCTTTGAGTGCATTATGTAGGAATGAACCTGTTAGACCATCCCACACAAACCAATGCTCCACATGCGGGTTTCACATGCCACCAATTCCACATTCACAGACAACTTCAGCGCCAAAGCCCTTTTCAGATAGCCCTCAATGCAAAGGCTCTAGGCGCAAATATTGGTGTGAGAGCTAATTCAATCAAGGAAACACTGCATGTTGGTGAAGCGCATATTGAAGAAGAATCAGCCGAGTGGTTCTTGTGGGAGAACAACTCCATTTGGCTCACTAACTTCACACACCATCAGGCTTCCAAGCAGCTCTCAAGCAAACTCAGTTTTCACATTCTAGGCTTAATGCCCTTTGAGTGCATTATCTAGGAATGAACCTGTTAGACCATCCCACACAAACCAATGCTCCACATGCGGGTTTCACATGCCACCAATTCCACATTCACAGACAACTTCAGCGCCAAAGCCCTTTTCAGATAGCCCTCAATACAAAGGCTCCAGACGCAAATATTGCTGTGAGAGCTAATTCAATCAAGGAAACACTGCATGTTGGTGAAGCGCATATTGAAGAAGAATCAGCCGAGTGGTTCTTGTGGGAGAACAACTCCATTTGGCTCACTAACTTCACACACCATCAGGCTTCCAAGCAGCTCTCAAGGAAACTCAGTTTTCACACTCTAGGCTTAATGCCCTTTGAGTGCATTATGTAGGACAGAAATGAAGCTTGGTGAGCTTCCCACACAAACCAATGCTCCACATGCGTGTTTCACATGCCACCAACTCCACATTCACAGACAACTTCCTAGCCAAAGCCGTTTTCAGATAGCCCTCAATACAAAGGCTCTAGGCGCAAATATTGGTGTGAGAGCTAATTCAATCAAGGAAACACTGCATGTTGGTGAAGTGCATATTGAAGAAGAATCAGCCGAGTGGTTCTTGTGGGAGAACAACTCCATTTGGCTCACTAACTTCACACACCATCAGGCTTCCAAGCAGCTCTCAAGGAAACTCAGTTTTCACACTCTAGGCTTAATGCCCTTTGAGTGCATTATGTAGGAATGAACCTGGTAGAGCATCCCACACAAACCAATGCTCCACATGCGTGTTTCACATGCCACCAACTCCACATTCACAGACAACTTCAGCGCCAAAGCCGTTTAAAAATAGCCCTCAATGCAAAGGCTCAAGGCACAAATATTGCTGTGAGAGCTAATTCAATCAAGGAAACATTGCATGTTGGTGAAGCGCATATTGAAGAAGAATCAGCCGAGTGGTGCTTGTGGGAGAACAACTCCATTTGGCTCACTAACTTCACACACCATCAGGCTTCCAAGCAGCTCTCAAGGAAACTCAGTTTTCACACTCTAGGCTTAATGCCCTTTGAGTGCATTATGTAGGAATGAACCTGTTAGAGCATCCCACACAAACCAATGCTCCACATGCGGGTTTCACATGCCACCAACTCCACATTCACAGACAACTTCAGCGCCAAAGCCCTTTTCAGATAGCCCTCAATGCAAAGGCTCTAGGCGCAAATATTGGTGTGAGAGCTAATTCAATCAAGGAAACACTGCATGTTGGTGAAGCGCATATTGAAGAAGAATCAGCCGAGTGGTTCTTGTGGGAGAACAACTCCATTTGGCTCACTAACTTCACACACCATCAGGCTTCCAAGCAGCTCTCAAGGAAACTCAGTTTTCACACTCTAGGCTTAATGCCCTTTGAGTGCATTATGTAGGACTGAAATGAAGCTTGGTGAGCTTCCCACACAAACCAATGCTCCACATGCGGGTTTCACATGCCACCAACTCCACATTCACAGACAACTTCAACGCCAAAGCCGTTTTCAGATAGCCCTCAATACAAAGGCTCTAGGCGCAAATAGTGGTGTGAGAGCTAATTCAATCAAGGAAACACTGCATGTTGGTGAAGCGCATATTGAAGAAGAATCAGCCGAGTGGTTCTTGTGGGAGAACAACTCCATTTGGCTCACTAACTTCACACACCATCAGGCTTCCAAGCAGCTCTCAAGCAAACTCAGTTTTCACACTCTAGGCTTAATGCCCTTTGAGTGCATTATCTAGGAATGAACCTGTTAGACCATCCCACACAAACCAATGCTCCACATGCGGGTTTCACATGCCACCAATTCCACATTCACAGACAACTTCAGCGCCAAAGCCCTTTTCAGATAGCCCTCAATACAAAGGCTCCAGACGCAAATATTGGTGTGAGAGCTAATTCAATCAAGGAAACACTGCATGTTGGTGAAGCGCATATTGAAGAAGAATCAGCCGAGTGGTGCTTGTGGGAGAACAACTCCATTTGGCTCACTAACTTCACACACCATCAGGCTTCCAAGCAGCTCTCAAGGAAACTCAGTTTTCACACTCTAGGCTTAATGCCCTTTGAGTGCATTATGTAGGACAGAAATGAAGCTTGGTGAGCTTCCCACACAAACCAATGCTCCACATGCGTGTTTCACATGCCACCAACTCCACATTCACAGACAACTTCCTAGCCAAAGCCGTTTTCAGATAGCCCTCAATACAAAGGCTCTAGGCGCAAATATTGGTGTGAGAGCTAATTCAATCAAGGAAACACTGCATGTTGGTGAAGTGCGCATATTGAAGAAGAATCAGCCGAGTGGTTCTTGTGGAGAACAACTCCATTTGGCTCACTAACTTCACACACCATCAGGCTTCCAAGCAGCTCTCAAGAAACTCAGTTTTCACACTCTAGGCTTAATGCCCTTTGAGTGCATTATGTAGGAATGAACCTGGTAGAGCATCCCACACAAACCAATGCTCTACATGCGTGTTTCACATGCCACCAACTCCACATTCACAGACAACTTCAGCGCCAAAGCCGTTTTCAAATAGCCCTCAATGCAAAGGCTCTAGGCACAAATATTGCTGTGAGAGCTAATTCAATCAAGGAAACATTGCATGTTGGTGAAGCGCATATTGAAGAAGAATCAGCCGAATGGTTCTTGTGGGAGAACAACTCCATTTGGCTCACTAACTTCACACACCATCAGGCTTCCAGCAGCTCTCAAGGAAACTCAGTTTTCGCACTCTAGGCTTAATGCCCTTTGAGTGCATTATGTAGGAATGAACCTGTTAGAGCATCCCACACAAACCAATGCTCCACATGCGGGTTTCACATGCCACCAACTCCACATTCACAGACAACTTCAGCGCCAAAGCCGATTTCAGATAGCCCTCAATGCAAAGGCTCTAGGCGCAAATATTGGTGTGAGAGCTAATTCAATCAAGGAAACACTGCATGTTGGTGAAGCGCATATTGAAGAAGAATCAGCCGAGTGGTTCTTGTGGGAGAACAACTCCATTTGGCTCACTAACTTCACACACCATCAGGCTTCCAAGCAGCTCTCAAGGAAACTCAGTTTTCACACTCTAGGCTTAATGCCCTTTGAGTGCATTATCTAGGAATGAACCTGTTAGACCATCCCACACAAACCAATGCTCCACATGCGGGTTTCACATGCCACCAACTCCACATTCACAGACAACTTCAGCGCCAAAGCCCTTTTCAGATAGCCCTCAATACAAAGGCTCCAGACGCAAATATTGCTGTGAGAGCTAATTCAATCAGGAAACACTGCATGTTGGTGAAGCGCATATTGAAGAAGAATCAGCCGAGTGGTGCTTGTGGGAGAACAACTCATTTGGCTCACTAACTTCACACACCATCAGGCTTCCAAGAAGCTCTCAAGGAAACTCAGTTTTCACACTCTAGGCTTAATGCCCTTTGAGTGCATTATGTAGGAATGAACCTGTTAGAGCATCCCACACAAACCAATGCTCCACATGCGGGTTTCACATGCCACCAACTCCACATTCACAGACAACTTCAGCGCCAAAGCCTTTTCAGATAGCCCTCAATGCAAAGGCTCTAGGCGCAAATATTGGTGTGAGAGCTAATTCAATCAAGGAAACACTGCATGTTGGTGAAGCGCATATTGAAGAAGAATCAGCCGAGTGGTTCTTGTGGGAGAACAACTCCATTTGGCTCACTAACTTCACACACCATCAGGCTTCAAGCAGCTCTCAAGCAAACTCAGTTTTCACATTCTAGGCTTAATGCCCTTTGAGTGCATTATCTAGGAATGAACCTGTTAGACCATCCCACACAAACCAATGCTCCACATGCGGGTTTCACATGCCACCAATTCCACATTCACAGACAACTTCAGCGCCAAAGCCCTTTTCAGATAGCCCTCAATACAAAGGCTCCAGACGCAAATATTGCTGTGAGAGCTAATTCAATCAAGAAACACTGCATGTTGGTGAAGCGCATATTGAAGAAGAATCAGCCGAGTGGTTCTTGTGGGAGAACAACTCCATTTGCTCACTAACTTCACACACCATCAGGCTTCCAAGCAGCTCTCAAGAAACTCAGTTTTCACACTCTAGGCTTAATGCCCTTTGAGTGCATTATGTAGGACAGAAATGAAGCTTGGTGAGCTTCCCACACAAACCAATGCTCCACATGCGTGTTTCACATGCCAGCAACTCCACATTCACAGACAACTTCCTAGCCAAAGCCGTTTTCAGATAGCCCTCAATACAAAGGCTCTAGGCGCAAATATTGCTGTGAGAGCTAATTCAATCAAGGAAACACTGCATGTTGGTGAAGCGCATATTGAAGAAGAATCAGCCGAGTGGTGCTTGTGGGAGAACAACTCCATTTGGCTCACTAACTTCACACACCATCAGGCTTCCAAGCAGCTCTCAAGGAAACTCAGTTTTCACACTCTAGGCTTAATGCCCTTTGAGTGCCTAGGACTGAAATGAAGCTTGGTGAGCTTCCCACACAAACCAATGCTCCACATGCGTGTTTCACATGCCACCAACTCCACATTCACAGACAACTTCCTAGCCAAAGCCGTTTTCAGATAGCCCTCAATACAAAGGCTCCAGACGCAAATATTGCTGTGAGAGCTAATTCAATCAAGGAAACACTGCATGTTGGTGAAGCGCATATTGAAGAAGAATCAGCCGAGTGGTGCTTGTGGGAGAACAACTCCATTTGGCTCACTAACTTCACACACCATCAGGCTTCCAAGCAGCTCTCAAGGAAACTCAGTTTTCACACTCTAGGCTTAATGCCCTTTGAGTGCATTATGTAGGAATGAACCTGTTAGACCATCCCACACAAACCAATGCTCCACATGCGGGTTTCACATGCCACCAATTCCACATTCACAGACAACTTCAGCGCCAAAGCCCTTTTCAGATAGCCCTCAATGCAAAGGCTCTAGGCGCAAATATTGGTGTGAGAGCTAATTCAATCAAGGAAACACTGCATGTTGGTGAAGCGCATATTGAAGAAGAATCAGCCGAGTGGTTCTTGTGGGAGAACAACTCCATTTGGCTCACTAACTTCACACACCATCAGGCTTCCAAGCAGCTCTCAAGGAAACTCAGTTTTCACATTCTAGGCTTAATGCCCTTTGAGTGCATTATCTAGGAATGAACCTGTTAGACCATCCCACACAAACCAATGCTCCACATGCGGGTTTCACATGCCACCAATTCCACATTCACAGACAACTTCAGCGCCAAAGCCCTTTTCAGATAGCCCTCAATACAAAGGCTCCAGACGCAAATATTGCTGTGAGAGCTAATTCAATCAAGGAAACACTGCATGTTGGTGAAGCGCATATTGAAGAAGAATCAGCCGAGTGGTTCTTGTGGGAGAACAACTCCATTTGGCTCACTAACTTCACACACCATCAGGCTTCCAAGCAGCTCTCAAGGAAACTCAGTTTTCACACTCTAGGCTTAATGCCCTTTGAGTGCATTATGTAGGACAGAAATGAAGCTTGGTGAGCTTCCCACACAAACCAATGCTCCACATGCGTGTTTCACATGCCACCAACTCCACATTCACAGACAACTTCCTAGCCAAAGCCGTTTTCAGATAGCCCTCAATACAAAGGCTCTAGGCGCAAATATTGGTGTGAGAGCTAATTCAATCAAGGAAACACTGCATGTTGGTGAAGTGCATATTGAAGAAGAATCAGCCGAGTGGTTCTTGTGGGAGAACAACTCCATTTGGCTCACTAACTTCACACACCATCAGGCTTCCAAGCAGCTCTCAAGGAAACTCAGTTTTCACACTCTAGGCTTAATGCCCTTTGAGTGCATTATGTAGGAATGAACCTGGTAGAGCATCCCACACAAACCAATGCTCCACATGCGTGTTTCACATGCCACCAACTCCACATTCACAGACAACTTCAGCGCCAAAGCCGTTTAAAAATAGCCCTCAATGCAAAGGCTCTAGGCACAAATATTGCTGTGAGAGCTAATTCAATCAAGGAAACATTGCATGTTGGTGAAGCGCATATTGAAGAAGAATCAGCCGAGTGGTGCTTGTGGGAGAACAACTCCATTTGGCTCACTAACTTCACACACCATCAGGCTTCCAAGCAGCTCTCAAGGAAACTCAGTTTTCACACTCTAGGCTTAATGCCCTTTGAGTGCATTATGTAGGAATGAACCTGTTAGAGCATCCCACACAAACCAATGCTCCACATGCGGGTTTCACATGCCACCAACTCCACATTCACAGACAACTTCAGCGCCAAAGCCCTTTTCAGATAGCCCTCAATGCAAAGGCTCTAGGCGCAAATATTGGTGTGAGAGCTAATTCAATCAAGGAAACACTGCATGTTGGTGAAGCGCATATTGAAGAAGAATCAGCCGAGTGGTTCTTGTGGGAGAACAACTCCATTTGGCTCACTAACTTCACACACCATCAGGCTTCCAAGCAGCTCTCAAGGAAACTCAGTTTTCACACTCTAGGCTTAATGCCCTTTGAGTGCATTATGTAGGACTGAAATGAAGCTTGGTGAGCTTCCCACACAAACCAATGCTCCACATGCGGGTTTCACATGCCACCAACTCCACATTCACAGACAACTTCAACGCCAAAGCCGTTTTCAGATAGCCCTCAATACAAAGGCTCTAGGCGCAAATAGTGGTGTGAGAGCTAATTCAATCAAGGAAACACTGCATGTTGGTGAAGCGCATATTGAAGAAGAATCAGCTGAGTGGTTCTTGTGGGAGAACAACTCCATTTGGCTCACTAACTTCACACACCATCAGGCTTCCAAGCAGCTCTCAAGCAAACTCAGTTTTCACACTCTAGGCTTAATGCCCTTTGAGTGCATTATCTAGGAATGAACCTGTTAGACCATCCCACACAAACCAATGCTCCACATGCGGGTTTCACATGCCACCAATTCCACATTCACAGACAACTTCAGCGCCAAAGCCCTTTTCAGATAGCCCTCAATACAAAGGCTCCAGACGCAAATATTGCTGTGAGAGCTAATTCTATCAAGGAAACACTGCATGTTGGTGAAGCGCATATTGAAGAAGAATCAGCCGACTGGTGCTTGTGGGAGAACAACTCCATTTGGCTCACTAACTTCACACACCATCAGGCTTCCAAGCAGCTCTCAAGGAAACTCAGTTTTCACACTCTAGGCTTAATGCCCTTTGAGTGCATTATGTAGGACAGAAATGAAGCTTGGTGAGCTTCCCACACAAACCAATGCTCCACATGCGTGTTTCACATGCCACCAACTCCACATTCACAGACAACTTCCTAGCCAAAGCCGTTTTCAGATAGCCCTCAATACAAAGGCTCTAGGCGCAAATATTGGTGTGAGAGCTAATTCAATCAAGGAAACACTGCATGTTGGTGAAGCGCATATTGAAGAAGAATCAGCCGAGTGGTTCTTGTGGGAGAACAACTCCATTTGGCTCACTAACTTCACACACCATCAGGCTTCCAAGCAGCTCTCAAGGAAACTCAGTTTTCACACTCTAGGCTTAATGCCCTTTGAGTGCATTATGTAGGAATGAACCTGGTAGAGCATCCCACACAAACCAATGCTCTACATGCGTGTTTCACATGCCACCAACTCCACATTCACAGACAACTTCAGCGCCAAAGCCGTTTTCAAATAGCCCTCAATGCAAAGGCTCTAGGCACAAATATTGCTGTGAGAGCTAATTCAATCAAGGAAACATTGCATGTTGGTGAAGCGCATATTGAAGAAGAATCAGCCGAATGGTTCTTGTGGGAGAACAACTCCATTTGGCTCACTAACTTCACACACCATCAGGCTTCCAAGCAGCTCTCAAGGAAACTCAGTTTTCGCACTCTAGGCTTAATGCCCTTTGAGTGCATTATGTAGGACTGAAATGAAGCTTGGTGAGCTTCCCACACAAACCAATGCTCCACATGCGGGTTTCACATGCCACCAAATCCACATTCACAGACAACTTCAACGCCAAAGCCGTTTTCAGATAGCCCTCAATACAAAGGCTCTAGGCGCAAATATTGGTGTGAGAGCTAATTCAATCAAGGAAACACTGCATGTTGGTGAAGCGCATATTGAAGAAGAATCAGCCGAGTGGTTCTTGTGGGAGAACAACTCCATTTGGCTCACTAACTTCACACACCATCAGGCTTCCAAGCAGCTCTCAAGGAAACTCAGTTTTCACACTCTAGGCTTAATGCCCTTTGAGTGCATTATCTAGGAATGAACCTGTTAGACCATCCCACACAAACCAATGCTCCACATGCGGGTTTCACATGCCACCAACTCCACATTAACAGACAACTTCAGCGCCAAAGCCCTTTTCAGATAGCCCTCAATACAAAGGCTCCAGACGCAAATATTGCTGTGAGAGATAATTCAATCAAGGAAACACTGCATGTTGGTGAAGCGCATATTGAAGAAGAATCAGCCGAGTGGTGCTTGTGGGAGAACAACTCCATTTGGCTCACTAACTTCACACACCATCAGGCTTCCAAGCAGCTCTCAAGGAAACTCAGTTTTCACACTCTAGGCTTAATGCCCTTTGAGTGCATTATGTAGGAATGAACCTGTTAGACCATCCCACACAAACCAATGCTCCACATGCGGGTTTCACATGACACCAACTCCACATTCACAACTTCAGCGCCAAAGCCCTTTTCAGATAGCCCTCAATGCAAAGGCTCTAGGCGCAAATATTGGTGTGAGAGCTAATTCAATCAAGGAAACACTGCATGTTGGTGAAGCGCATATTGAAGAAGAATCAGCCGAGTGGTTCTTGTGGGAGAACAACTCCATTTGGCTCACTAACTTCACACACCATCAGGCTTCCAAGCAGCTCTCAAGGAAACTCAGTTTTCACACTCTAGGCTTAATGCCCTTTGAGTGCATTATCTAGGAATGAACCTGTTAGACCATCCCACACAAACCAATGCTCCACATGCGGGTTTCACATGCCACCAATTCCACATTCACAGACAACTTCATCGCTAAAGCCCTTTTCAGATAGCCCTCAATACAAAGGCTCCAGACGCAAATATTGCTGTGAGAGCTAATTCAATCAAGGAAACACTGCATGTTGGTGAAGCGCATATTGAAGAAGAATCAGCCGAGTGGTTCTTGTGGGAGAACAACTCCATTTGGCTCACTAACTTCACACACCATCAGGCTTCCAAGCAGCTCTCAATTAAACTCAGTTTTCACACTCTAGGCTTAATGCCCTTTGAGTGCATTATGTAGGACAGAAATGAAGCTTGGTGAGCTTCCCACACAAACCAATGCTCCACATGCGGGTTTCACATGCCACCAACTCCACATTCACAGACAACTTCCTAGCCAAAGCCGTTTTCAGATAGCCCTCAATACAAAGGCTCTAGGCGCAAATATTGCTGTGAGAGCTAATTCAATCAAGGAAACACTGCATGTTGGTGAAGCGCATATTGAAGAAGAATCAGCCGAGTGGTGCTTGTGGGAGAACAACTCCATTTGGCTCACTAACTTCACACACCATCAGGCTTCCAAGCAGCTCTCAAGGAAACTCAGTTTTCACACTCTAGGCTTAATGCCCTTTGAGTGCATTATGTAGGAATGAACCTGGTAGAGCATCCCACACAAACCAATGCTCCACATGCGGGTTTCACATGCCACCAACTCCACATTCACAGACAACTTCCTAGCCAAAGCCGTTTTCAGATAGCCCTCAATGCAAAGGCTCCAGACGCAAATATTGCTGTGAGAGCTAATTCAATCAAGGAAACACTGCATGTTGGTGAAGCGCATATTGAAGAAGAATCAGCCGAGTGGTTCTTGTGGGAGAACAACTCCATTTGGCTCACTAACTTCACACACCATCAGGCTTCCAAGCAGCTCTCAAGGAAACTCAGTTTTCACACACTAGGCTTAATGCCCTTTGAGTGCATTATGTAGGAATGAACCTGTTAGAGCATCCCACACAAACCAATGCTCCACATGCGTGTTTCACATGCCACCAACTCCACATTCACAGACAACTTCAGCGCCAAAGCCGATTTCAAATAGCCCTCAATGCAAAGGCTCTAGGCACAAATATTGGTGTGAGAGCTAATTCAATCAAGGAAACACTGCATGTTGGTGAAGCGCATATTGAAGAAGAATCAGCCGAGTGGTTCTTGTGGGAGAACAACTCCATTTGGCTCACTAACTTCACACACCATCAGGCTTCCAAGCAGCTCTCAAGGAAACTCAGTTTTCACACTCTAGGCTTAATGCCCTTTGAGTGCATTATGTAGGAATGAACCTGGTAGAGCATCCCACACAAACCAATGCTCCACATGCGGGTTTCACATGCCACCAACTCCACATTCACAGACAACTTCAGCGCCAAAGCCCTTTTCAGATAGCCCTCAATGCAAAGGCTCTAGGCAAAAATATTGCTGTGAGAGCTAATTCAATCAAGGAAACATTGCATGTTGGTGAAGCGCATATTGAAGAAGAATCAGCCGAGTGGTTCTTGTGGGAGAACAACTCCATTTGGCTCACTAACTTCACACACCATCAGGCTTCCAAGCAGCTCTCAAGGAAACTCAGTTTTCACACTCTAGGCTTAATGCCCTTTGAGTGCATTATGTAGGAATGAACCTGGTAGAGCATCCCACACAAACCAATGCTCCACATGCGGGTTTCACATGCCACCAACTCCACATTCACAGACAACTTCCTAGCCAAAGCCGTTTTCAGATAGCCCTCAATACAAAGGCTCTAGGCGCAAATATTGGTGTGAGAGCTAATTCAATCAAGGAAACACTGCATGTTGGTGAAGCGCATATTGAAGAAGAATCAGCCGAGTGGTTCTTGTGGGAGAACAACTCCATTTGGCTCACTAACTTCACACACCATCAGGCTTCCAAGCAGCTCTCAAGGAAACTCAGTTTTCACACTCTAGGCTTAATGCCCTTTGAGTGCATTATGTAGGACTGAAATGAAGCTTGGTGAGCTTCCCACACAAACCAATGCTCCACATGCGGGTTTCACATGCCACCAACTCCACATTCACAGACAACTTCCTAGCCAAAGCCGTTTTCAGATAGAACTCAATACAAAGGCTCTAGGCGCAAATATTGGTGTGAGAGCTAATTCAATCAAGGAAACACTGCATGTTGGTGAAGCGCATATTGAAGAAGAATCAGCCGAGTGGTTCTTGTGGGAGAACAACTCCATTTGGCTCACTAACTTCACACACCATCAGGCTTCCAAGCAGCTCTCAAGGAAACTCAGTTTTCACACTCTAGGCTTAATGCCCTTTGAGTGCATTATGTAGGAATGAACCTGGTAGAGCATCCCACACAAACCAATGCTCCACATGCGGGTTTCACATGCCACCAACTCCACATTCACAGACAACTTCAGCGCCAAAGCCGTTTTCAGATAGCCCTCAATGCAAAGGCTCCAGACGCAAATATTGCTGTGAGAGCTAATTCAATCAAGGAAACACTGCATGTTGGTGAAGCGCATATTGAAGAAGAATCAGCCGAGTGGTTCTTGTGGGAGAACAACTCCATTTGGCTCACTAACTTCACACACCATCAGGCTTCCAAGCAGCTCTCAAAGAAATTCAGTTTTCACACTCTAGGCTTAATGCCCTTTGAGTGCATTATGTAGGAATGAACCTGGTAGAGCATCCCACACAAACCAATGCTCCACATGCGTGTTTCACATGCCACCAACTCCACATTCACAGCCAACTTCAGCGCCAAAGCCCTTTTCAGATAGCCCTCAATGCAAAGGCTCTAGGCACAAATATTGTTGTGAGAGCTAATTCAATCAAGGAAACATTGCATGTTGGTGAAGCGCATATTGAAGAAGAATCAGCCGAGTGGTTCTTGTGGGAGAACAACTCCATTTGGCTCACTAACTTCACACACCATCAGGCTTCCAAGCAGCTCTCAAGGAAACTCAGTTTTCGCACTCTAGGCTTAATGCCCTTTGAGTGCATTATGTAGGAATGAACCTGGTAGAGCATCCCACACAAACCAATGCTCCACATGCGGGTTTCACATGCCACCAACTCCACATTCACAGACAACTTCCTAGCCAAAGCCGTTTTCAGATAGCCCTCAATACAAAGGCTCTAGGCGCAAATATTGGTGTGAGAGCTAATTCAATCAAGGAAACACTGCATGTTGGTGAAGCGCATATTGAAGAAGAATCAGCCGAGTGGTTCTTGTGGGAGAACAACTCCATTTGGCTCACTAACTTCACACACCATCAGGCTTCCAAGCAGCTCTCAAGGAAACTCAGTTTTCACACTCTAGGCTTAATGCCCTTTGAGTGCATTATGTAGGACAGAAATGAAGCTTGGTGAGCTTCCCACACAAACCAATGCTCCACATGCGGGTTTCACATGCCACCAACTCCACATTCACAGACAACTTCCTAGCCAAAGCCGTTTTCAGATAGCCCTCAATACAAAGGCTCTAGGCGCAAATATTGGTGTGAGAGCTAATTCAATCAAGGAAACACTGCATGTTGGTGAAGCGCATATTGAAGAAGAATCAGCCGAGTGGTTCTTGTGGGAGAACAACTCCATTTGGCTCACTAACTTCACACACCATCAGGCTTCCAAGCAGCTCTCAAGGAAACTCAGTTTTCACACTCTAGGCTTAATGCCCTTTGAGTGCATTATGTAGGAATGAACCTGGTAGAGCATCCCACACAAACCAATGCTCCACATGCGTGTTTCACATGCCACCAACTCCACATTCACAGACAACTTCAGCGCCAAAGCCCTTTTCAGATAGCCCTCAATGCAAAGGCTCTAGGCACAAATATTGCTGTGAGAGCTAATTCAATCAAGGAAACATTGCATGTTGGTGAAGCGCATATTGAAGAAGAATCAGCCGAGTGGTTCTTGTGGGAGAACAACTCCATTTGGCTCACTAACTTCACACACCATCAGGCTTCCAAGCAGCTCTCAAGGAAACTCAGTTTTCGAACTCTAGGCTTAATGCCCTTTGAGTGCATTATGTAGGAATGAACCTGGTAGAGCATCCCACACAAACCAATGCTCCACATGCGGGTTTCACATGCCACCAACTCCACATTCACAGACAACTTCCTAGCCAAAGCCGTTTTCAGATAGCCCTCAATACAAAGGCTCTAGGCGCAAATATTGGTGTGAGAGCTAATTCAATCAAGGAAACATTGCATGTTGGTGAAGCGCATATTGAAGAAGAATCAGCCGAGTGGTTCTTGTGGGAGAACAACTCCATTTGGCTCACTAACTTCACACACCATCAGGCTTCCAAGCAGCTCTCAAGGAAACTCAGTTTTCACACTCTAGGCTTAATGCCCTTTGAGTGCATTATGTAGGACTGAAATGAAGCTTGGTGAGCTTCCCACACAAACCAATGCTCCACATGCGGGTTTCACATGCCACCAACTCCACATTCACAGACAACTTCCTAGCCAAAGCCGTTTTCAGATAGCCCTCAATGCAAAGGCTCTAGGCACAAATATTGGTGTGAGAGCTAATTCAATCAAGGAAACATTGCATGTTGGTGAAGCGCATATTGAAGAAGAATCAGCCGAGTGGTTCTTGTGGGAGAACAACTCCATTTGGCTCACTAACTTCACACACCATCAGGCTTCCAAGCAGCTCTCAAGGAAACTCAGTTTTCACACTCTAGGCTTAATGCCCTTTGAGTGCATTATCTAGGAATGAACCTGCTAGAGCATCCCACACAAACCAATGCTCCACATGCGGGTTTCACATGCCACCAACTCCACATTCACAGACAACTTCAGCGCCAAAGCCCTTTTCAGATAGCCCTCAATGCAAAGGCTCTAGGCGCAAATATTGGTGTGACAGATAATTCAATCAAGGAAACACTGCATGTTGGTGAAGCGCATATTGAAGAAGAATCAGCCGAGTGGTTCTTGTGGGAGAACAACTCCATTTGGCTCACTAACTTCACACACCATCAGGCTTCCAAGCAGCTCTCAAGGAAACTCAGTTTTCACACTCTAGGCTTAATGCCCTTTGAGTGCATTATGTAGGAATGAACCTGGTAGAGCATCCCACACAAACCAATGCTCCACATGCGTGTTTCACATGCCACCAACTCCACATTCACAGCCAACTTCAGCGCCAAAGCCCTTTTCAGATAGCCCTCAATGCAAAGGCTCTAGGCACAAATATTGCTGTGAGAGCTAATTCAATCAATGAAACATTGCATGTTGGTGAAGCGCATATTGAAGAAGAATCAGCCGAGTGGTTCTTGTGGGAGAACAACTCCATTTGGCTCACTAACTTCACACACCATCAGGCTTCCAAGCAGCTCTCAAGGAAACTCAGTTTTCACACTCTAGGCTTAATGCCCTTTGAGTGCATTATGTAGGAATGAACCTGGTAGAGCATCCCACACAAACCAATGCTCCACATGCGTGTTTCACATGCCACCAACTCCACATTCACAGCCAACTTCAGCGCCAAAGCCCTTTTCAGATAGCCCTCAATGCAAAGGCTCTAGGCACAAATATTGCTGTGAGAGCTAATTCAATCAAGGAAACATTGCATGTTGGTGAAGCGCATATTGAAGAAGAATCAGCCGAGTGGTTCTTGTGGGAGAACAACTCCATTTGGCTCACTAACTTCACACACCATCAGGCTTCCAAGCAGCTCTCAAGGAAACTCAGTTTTCGCACTCTAGGCTTAATGCCCTTTGAGTGCATTATGTAGGAATGAACCTGGTAGAGCATCCCACACAAACCAATACTCCACATGCGGGTTTCACATGCCACCAACTCCACATTCACAGACAACTTCCTAGCCAAAGCCGTTTTCAGATAGCCCTCAATACAAAGGCTCTAGGCGCAAATATTGGTGTGACAGATAATTCAATCAAGGAAACACTGCATGTTGGTGAAGCGCATATTGAAGAAGAATCAGCCGAGTGGTTCTTGTGGGAGAACAACTCCATTTGGCTCACTAACTTCACACACCATCAGGCTTCCAAGCAGCTCTCAAGGAAACTCAGTTTTCACACTCTAGGCTTAATGCCCTTTGGGTGCATTATGTAGGACAGAAATGAAGCTTGGTGAGCTTCCCACACAAACCAATGCTCCACATGCGGGTTTCACATGCCACCAACTCCACATTCACAGACAACTTCCTAGCCAAAGCCGTTTTCAGATAGCCCTCAATACAAAGGCTCTAGGCGCAAATATTGGTGTGAGAGCTAATTCAATCAAGGAAACACTGCATGTTGGTGAAGCGCATATTGAAGAAGAATCAGCCGAGTGGTTCTTGTGGGAGAACAACTCCATTTGGCTCACTAACTTCACACACCATCAGGCTTCCAAGCAGCTCTCAAGGAAACACAGTTTTCACACTCTAGGCTTAATGCCCTTTGAGTGCATTATGTAGGAATGAACCTGGTAGAGCATCCCACACAAACCAATGCTCCACATGCGTGTTTCACATGCCACCAACTCCACATTCACAGACAACTTCAGCGCCAGAGCCCTTTTCAGATAGCCCTCAATGCAAAGGCTCTAGGCACAAATATTGCTGTGAGAGCTAATTCAATCAAGGAAACATTGCATGTTGGTGAAGCGCATATTGAAGAAGAATCAGCCGAGTGGTTCTTGTGGGAGAACAACTCCATTTGGCTCACTAACTTCACACACCATCAGGCTTCCAAGCAGCTCTCAAGGAAACTCAGTTTTCGCACTCTAGGCTTAATGCCCTTTGAGTGCATTATGTAGGAATGAACCTGGTAGAGCATCCCACACAAACCAATGCTCCACATGCGGGTTTCACATGCCACCAACTCCACATTCACAGACAACTTCCTAGCCAAAGCCGTTTTCAGATAGCCCTCAATACAAAGGCTCTAGGCGCAAATATTGGTGTGAGAGCTAATTCAATCAAGGAAACATTGCATGTTGGTGAAGCGCATATTGAAGAAGAATCAGCCGAGTGGTTCTTGTGGGAGAACAACTCCATTTGGCTCACTAACTTCACACACCATCAGGCTTCCAAGCAGCTCTCAAGGAAACTCAGTTTTCACACTCTAGGCTTAATGCCCTTTGAGTGCATTATGTAGGAATGAACCTGGTAGAGCATCCCACACAAACCAATGCTCCACATGCGGGTTTCACATGCCACCAACTCCACATTCACAGACAACTTCAGCGCCAAAGCCGTTTTCAGATAGCCCTCAATACAAAGGCTCCAGACGCAAATATTGCTGTGAGAGCTAATTCAATCAAGGAAACACTGCATGTTGGTGAAGCGCATATTGAAGAAGAATCAGCCGAGTGGTTCTTGTGGGAGAACAACTCCATTTGGCTCACTAACTTCACACACCATCAGGCTTCCAAGCAGCTCTCAAGGAAACTCAGTTTTCACACACTAGGCTTAATGCCCTTTGAGTGCATTATGTAGGAATGAACCTGGTAGAGCATCCCACACAAACCAATGCTCCACATGCGTGTTTCACATGCCACCAACTCCACATTCACAGACAACTTCAGCGCCAAAGCCGATTTCAAATAGCCCTCAATGCAAAGGCTCTAGGCACAAATATTGGTGTGAGAGCTAATTCAATCAAGGAAACACTGCATGTTGGTGAAGCGCATATTGAAGAAGAATCAGCCGAGTGGTTCTTGTGGGAGAACAACTCCATTTGGCTCACTAACTTCACACACCATCAGGCTTCCAAGCAGCTCTCAAGGAAACTCAGTTTTCACACTCTAGGCTTAATGCCCTTTGAGTGCATTATGTAGGAATGAACCTGGTAGAGCATCCCACACAAACCAATGCTCCACATGCGGGTTTCACATGCCACCAACTCCACATTCACAGACAACTTCAGCGCCAAAGCCCTTTTCAGATAGCCCTCAATGCAAAGGCTCTAGGCAAAAATATTGCTGTGAGAGCTAATTCAATCAAGGAAACATTGCATGTTGGTGAAGCGCATATTGAAGAAGAATCAGCCGAGTGGTTCTTGTGGGAGAACAACTCCATTTGGCTCACTAACTTCACACACCATCAGGCTTCCAAGCAGCTCTCAAGGAAACTCAGTTTTCGCACTCTAGGCTTAATGCCCTTTGAGTGCATTATGTAGGAATGAACCTGGTAGAGCATCCCACACAAACCAATGCTCCACATGCGGGTTTCACATGCCACCAACTCCACATTCACAGACAACTTCCTAGCCAAAGCCGTTTTCAGATAGCCCTCAATACAAAGGCTCTAGGCGCAAATATTGGTGTGAGAGCTAATTCAATCAAGGAAACACTGCATGTTGGTGAAGCGCATATTGAAGAAGAATCAGCCGAGTGGTTCTTGTGGGAGAACAACTCCATTTGGCTCACTAACTTCACACACCATCAGGCTTCCAAGCAGCTCTCAAGGAAACTCAGTTTTCACACTCTAGGCTTAATGCCCTTTGAGTGCATTATGTAGGACAGAAATGAAGCTTGGTGAGCTTCCCACACAAACCAATGCTCCACATGCGGGTTTCACATGCCACCAACTCCACATTCACAGACAACTTCCTAGCCAAAGCCGTTTTCAGATAGAACTCAATACAAAGGCTCTAGGCGCAAATATTGGTGTGAGAGCTAATTCAATCAAGGAAACACTGCATGTTGGTGAAGCGCATATTGAAGAAGAATCAGCCGAGTGGTTCTTGTGGGAGAACAACTCCATTTGGCTCACTAACTTCACACACCATCAGGCTTCCAAGCAGCTCTCAAGGAAACTCAGTTTTCACACTCTAGGCTTAATGCCCTTTGAGTGCATTATGTAGGAATGAACCTGGTAGAGCATCCCACACAAACCAATGCTCCACATGCGGGTTTCACATGCCACCAACTCCACATTCACAGACAACTTCAGCGCCAAAGCCGTTTTCAGATAGCCCTCAATGCAAAGGCTCCAGACGCAAATATTGCTGTGAGAGCTAATTCAATCAAGGAAACACTGCATGTTGGTGAAGCGCATATTGAAGAAGAATCAGCCGAGTGGTTCTTGTGGGAGAACAACTCCATTTGGCTCACTAACTTCACACACCATCAGGCTTCCAAGCAGCTCTCAAAGAAATTCAGTTTTCACACTCTAGGCTTAATGCCCTTTGAGTGCATTATGTAGGAATGAACCTGTTAGAGCATCCCACACAAACCAATGCTCCACATGCGTGTTTCACATGCCAGCAACTCCACATTCACAGACAACTTCAGCGCCAAAGCCGATTTCAGATAGCCCTCAATGCAAAGGCTCTAGGCACAAATATTGCTGTGAGAGCTAATTCAATCAAGGAAACACTGCATGTTGGTGAAGCGCATATTGAAGAAGAATCAGCCGAGTGGTTCTTGTGGGAGAACAACTCCATTTGGCTCACTAACTTCACACACCATCAGGCTTCCAAGCAGCTCTCAAGGAAACTCAGTTTTCACACTCTAGGCTTAATGCCCTTTGAGTGCATTATGTAGGAATGAACCTGGTAGAGCATCCCGCACAAACCAATGCTCCACATGCGTGTTTCACATGCCACCAACTCCACATTCACAGCCAACTTCAGCGCCAAAGCCCTTTTCAGATAGCCCTCAATGCAAAGGCTCTAGGCACAAATATTGCTGTGAGAGCTAATTCAATCAAGGAAACATTGCATGTTGGTGAAGCGCATATTGAAGAAGAATCAGCCGAGTGGTTCTTGTGGGAGAACAACTCCATTTGGCTCACTAACTTCACACACCATCAGGCTTCCAAGCAGCTCTCAAGGAAACTCAGTTTTCACACTCTAGGCTTAATGCCCTTTGAGTGCATTATGTAGGACAGAAATGAAGCTTGGTGAGCTTCCCACACAAACCAATGCTCCACATGCGGGTTTCACATGCCACCAACTCCACATTCACAGCCAACTTCAGCGCCAAAGCCCTTTTCAGATAGCCCTCAATACAAAGGCTCTAGGCGCAAATATTGGTGTGAGAGCTAATTCAATCAAGGAAACACTGCATGTTGGTGAAGCGCATATTGAAGAAGAATCAGCCGAGTGGTTCTTGTGGGAGAACAACTCCATTTGGCTCACTAACTTCACACACCATCAGGCTTCCAAGCAGCTCTCAAGGAAACTCAGTTTTCACACTCTAGGCTTAATGCCCTTTGAGTGCATTATGTAGGAATGAACCTGGTAGAGCATCCCACACAAACCAATGCTCCACATGCGTGTTTCACATGCCACCAACTCCACATTCACAGACAACTTCAGCGCCAAAGCCCTTTTCAGATAGCCCTCAATGCAAAGGCTCTAGGCACAAATATTGCTGTGAGAGCTAATTCAATCAAGGAAACATTGCATGTTGGTGAAGCGCATATTGAAGAAGAATCAGCCGAGTGGTTCTTGTGGGAGAACAACTCCATTTGGCTCACTAACTTCACACACCATCAGGCTTCCAAGCAGCTCTCAAGGAAACTCAGTTTTCGAACTCTAGGCTTAATGCCCTTTGAGTGCATTATGTAGGAATGAACCTGGTAGAGCATCCCACACAAACCAATGCTCCACATGCGGGTTTCACATGCCACCAACTCCACATTCACAGACAACTTCCTAGCCAAAGCCGTTTTCAGATAGCCCTCAATACAAAGGCTCTAGGCGCAAATATTGGTGTGAGAGCTAATTCAATCAAGGAAACATTGCATGTTGGTGAAGCGCATATTGAAGAAGAATCAGCCGAGTGGTTCTTGTGGGAGAACAACTCCATTTGGCTCACTAACTTCACACACCATCAGGCTTCCAAGCAGCTCTCAAGGAAACTCAGTTTTCACACTCTAGGCTTAATGCCCTTTGAGTGCATTATGTAGGACTGAAATGAAGCTTGGTGAGCTTCCCACACAAACCAATGCTCCACATGCGGGTTTCACATGCCACCAACTCCACATTCACAGACAACTTCCTAGCCAAAGCCGTTTTCAGATAGCCCTCAATGCAAAGGCTCTAGGCACAAATATTGCTGTGAGAGCTAATTCAATCAAGGAAACATTGCATGTTGGTGAAGCGCATATTGAAGAAGAATCAGCCGAGTGGTTCTTGTGGGAGAACAACTCCATTTGGCTCACTAACTTCACACACCATCAGGCTTCCAAGCAGCTCTCAAGGAAACTCAGTTTTCACACTCTAGGCTTAATGCCCTTTGAGAGCATTATCTAGGAATGAACCTGCTAGAGCATCCCACACAAACCAATGCTCCACATGCGGGTTTCACATGCCACCAACTCCACATTCACAGACAACTTCAGCGCCAAAGCCGTTTTCAGATAGCCCTCAATGCAAAGGCTCTAGGCGCAAATATTGGTGTGACAGATAATTCAATCAAGGAAACACTGCATGTTGGTGAAGCGCATATTGAAGAAGAATCAGCCGAGTGGTTCTTGTGGGAGAACAACTCCATTTGGCTCACTAACTTCACACACCATCAGGCTTCCAAGCAGCTCTCAAGGAAACTCAGTTTTCACACTCTAGGCTTAATGCCCTTTGAGTGCATTATGTAGGAATGAACCTGGTAGAGCATCCCACACAAACCAATGCTCCACATGCGTGTTTCACATGCCACCAACTCCACATTCACAGCCAACTTCAGCGCCAAAGCCCTTTTCAGATAGCCCTCAATGCAAAGGCTCTAGGCACAAATATTGCTGTGAGAGCTAATTCAATCAATGAAACATTGCATGTTGGTGAAGCGCATATTGAAGAAGAATCAGCCGAGTGGTTCTTGTGGGAGAACAACTCCATTTGGCTCACTAACTTCACACACCATCAGGCTTCCAAGCAGCTCTCAAGGAAACTCAGTTTTCACACTCTAGGCTTAATGCCCTTTGAGTGCATTATGTAGGAATGAACCTGGTAGAGCATCCCACACAAACCAATGCTCCACATGCGGGTTTCACATGCCACCAACTCCACATTCACAGCCAACTTCAGCGCCAAAGCCCTTTTCAGATAGCCCTCAATGCAAAGGCTCTAGGCACAAATATTGCTGTGAGAGCTAATTCAATCAAGGAAACATTGCATGTTGGTGAAGCGCATATTGAAGAAGAATCAGCCGAGTGGTTCTTGTGGGAGAACAACTCCATTTGGCTCACTAACTTCACACACCATCAGGCTTCCAAGCAGCTCTCAAGGAAACTCAGTTTTCGCACTCTAGGCTTAATGCCCTTTGAGTGCATTATGTAGGAATGAACCTGGTAGAGCATCCCACACAAACCAATACTCCACATGCGGGTTTCACATGCCACCAACTCCACATTCACAGACAACTTCCTAGCCAAAGCCGTTTTCAGATAGCCCTCATTACAAAGGCTCTAGGCGCAAATATTGGTGTGAGAGCTAATTCAATCAAGGAAACACTGCATGTTGGTGAAGCGCATATTGAAGAAGAATCAGCCGAGTGGTTCTTGTGGGAGAACAACTCCATTTGGCTCACTAACTTCACACACCATCAGGCTTCCAAGCAGCTCTCAAGGAAACTCAGTTTTCACACTCTAGGCTTAATGCCCTTTGAGTGCATTATGTAGGACAGAAATGAAGCTTGGTGAGCTTCCCACACAAACCAATGCTCCACATGCGGGTTTCACATGCCACCAACTCCACATTCACAGACAACTTCCTAGCCAAAGCCGTTTTCAGATAGCCCTCAATACAAAGGCTCTAGGCGCAAATATTGGTGTGAGAGCTAATTCAATCAAGGAAACACTGCATGTTGGTGAAGCGCATATTGAAGAAGAATCAGCCGAGTGGTTCTTGTGGGAGAACAACTCCATTTGGCTCACTAACTTCACACACCATCAGGCTTCCAAGCAGCTCTCAAGGAAACACAGTTTTCACACTCTAGGCTTAATGCCCTTTGAGTGCATTATGTAGGAATGAACCTGGTAGAGCATCCCACACAAACCAATGCTCCACATGCGTGTTTCACATGCCACCAACTCCACATTCACAGACAACTTCAGCGCCAAAGCCCTTTTCAGATAGCCCTCAATGCAAAGGCTCTAGGCACAAATATTGCTGTGAGAGCTAATTCAATCAAGGAAACATTGCATGTTGGTGAAGCGCATATTGAAGAAGAATCAGCCGAGTGGTTCTTGTGGGAGAACAACTCCATTTGGCTCACTAACTTCACACACCATCAGGCTTCCAAGCAGCTCTCAAGGAAACTCAGTTTTCGCACTCTAGGCTTAATGCCCTTTGAGTGCATTATGTAGGAATGAACCTGGTAGAGCATCCCACACAAACCAATGCTCCACATGCGGGTTTCACATGCCACCAACTCCACATTCACAGACAACTTCCTAGCCAAAGCCGTTTTCAGATAGCCCTCAATACAAAGGCTCTAGGCGCAAATATTGGTGTGAGAGCTAATTCAATCAAGGAAACATTGCATGTTGGTGAAGCGCATATTGAAGAAGAATCAGCCGAGTGGTTCTTGTGGGAGAACAACTCCATTTGGCTCACTAACTTCACACACCATCAGGCTTCCAAGCAGCTCTCAAGGAAACTCAGTTTTCACACTCTAGGCTTAATGCCCTTTGAGTGCATTATGTAGGACTGAAATGAAGCTTGGTGAGCTTCCCACACAAACCAATGCTCCACATGCGGGTTTCACATGCCACCAACTCCACATTCACAGACAACTTCCTAGCCAAAGCCGTTTTCAGATAGCCCTCAATGCAAAGGCTCTAGGCACAAATATTGCTGTGAGAGCTAATTCAATCAAGGAAACATTGCATGTTGGTGAAGCGCATATTGAAGAAGAATCAGCCGAGTGGTTCTTGTGGGAGAACAACTCCATTTGGCTCACTAACTTCACACATCATCAGGCTTCCAAGCAGCTCTCAAGGAAACTCAGTTTTCACACTCTAGGCTTAATGCCCTTTGAGAGCATTATCTAGGAATGAACCTGCTAGAGCATCCCACACAAACCAATGCTCCACATGCGGGTTTCACATGCCACCAACTCCACATTCACAGACAACTTCAGCGCCAAAGCCGTTTTCAGATAGCCCTCAATGCAAAGGCTCTAGGCGCAAATATTGGTGTGACAGATAATTCAATCAAGGAAACACTGCATGTTGGTGAAGCGCATATTGAAGAAGAATCAGCCGAGTGGTTCTTGTGGGAGAACAACTCCATTTGGCTCACTAACTTCACACACCATCAGGCTTCCAAGCAGCTCTCAAGGAAACTCAGTTTTCACACTCTAGGCTTAATGCCCTTTGAGTGCATTATGTAGGAATGAACCTGGTAGAGCATCCCACACAAACCAATGCTCCACATGCGTGTTTCACATGCCACCAACTCCACATTCACAGCCAACTTCAGCGCCAAAGCCCTTTTCAGATAGCCCTCAATGCAAAGGCTCTAGGCACAAATATTGCTGTGAGAGCTAATTCAATCAATGAAACATTGCATGTTGGTGAAGCGCATATTGAAGAAGAATCAGCCGAGTGGTTCTTGTGGGAGAACAACTCCATTTGGCTCACTAGCTTCACACACCATCAGGCTTCCAAGCAGCTCTCAAGGAAACTCAGTTTTCACACTCTAGGCTTAATGCCCTTTGAGTGCATTATGTAGGAATGAACCTGTTAGAGCATCCCACACAAACCAATGCTCCACATGCGTGTTTCACATGCCACCAACTCCACATTCACAGCCAACTTCAGCGCCAAAGCCCTTTTCAGATAGCCCTCAATGCAAAGGCTCTAGGCACAAATATTGTTGTGAGAGCTAATTCAATCAAGGAAACATTGCATGTTGGTGAAGCGCATATTGAAGAAGAATCAGCCGAGTGGTTCTTGTGGGAGAACAACTCCATTTGGCTCACTAACTTCACACACCATCAGGCTTCCAAGCAGCTCTCAAGGAAACTCAGTTTTCGCACTCTAGGCTTAATGCCCTTTGAGTGCATTATGTAGGAATGAACCTGGTAGAGCATCCCACACAAACCAATGCTCCACATGCGGGTTTCACATGCCACCAACTCCACATTCACAGACAACTTCCTAGCCAAAGCCGTTTTCAGATAGCCCTCAATACAAAGGCTCTAGGCGCAAATATTGGTGTGAGAGCTAATTCAATCAAGGAAACACTGCATGTTGGTGAAGCGCATATTGAAGAAGAATCAGCCGAGTGGTTCTTGTGGGAGAACAACTCCATTTGGCTCACTAACTTCACACACCATCAGGCTTCCAAGCAGCTCTCAAGGAAACTCAGTTTTCACACTCTAGGCTTAATGCCCTTTGAGTGCATTATGTAGGACAGAAATGAAGCTTGGTGAGCTTCCCACACAAACGAATGCTCCACATGCGGGTTTCACATGCCACCAACTCCACATTCACAGACAACTTCCTAGCCAAAGCCGTTTTCAGATAGCCCTCAATACAAAGGCTCTAGGCGCAAATATTGGTGTGAGAGCTAATTCAATCAAGGAAACACTGCATGTTGGTGAAGCGCATATTGAAGAAGAATCAGCCGAGTGGTTCTTGTGGGAGAACAACTCCATTTGGCTCACTAACTTCACACACCATCAGGCTTCCAAGCAGCTCTCAAGGAAACTCAGTTTTCACACTCTAGGCTTAATGCCCTTTGAGTGCATTATGTAGGAATGAACCTGGTAGAGCATCCCACACAAACCAATGCTCCACATGCGTGTTTCACATGCCACCAACTCCACATTCACAGACAACTTCAGCGCCAAAGCCCTTTTCAGATAGCCCTCAATGCAAAGGCTCTAGGCACAAATATTGCTGTGAGAGCTAATTCAATCAAGGAAACATTGCATGTTGGTGAAGCGCATATTGAAGAAGAATCAGCCGAGTGGTTCTTGTGGGAGAACAACTCCATTTGGCTCACTAACTTCACACACCATCAGGCTTCCAAGCAGCTCTCAAGGAAACTCAGTTTTCGCACTCTAGGCTTAATGCCCTTTGAGTGCATTATGTAGGAATGAACCTGGTAGAGCATCCCACACAAACCAATGCTCCACATGCGGGTTTCACATGCCACCAACTCCACATTCACAGACAACTTCCTAGCCAAAGCCGTTTTCAGAAAGCACTCAATACAAAGGCTCTAGGCGCAAATATTGGTGTGAGAGCTAATTCAATCAAGGAAACATTGCATGTTGGTGAAGCGCATATTGAAGAAGAATCATCCGAGTGGTTCTTGTGGGAGAACAACTCCATTTGGCTCACTAACTTCACACACCATCAGGCTTCCAAGCAGCTCTCAAGGAAACTCAGTTTTCACACTCTAGGCTTAATGCCCTTTGAGTGCATTATGTAGGACAGAAATGAAGCTTGGTGAGCTTCCCACACAAACCAATGCTCCACATGCGGGTTTCACATGCCACCAACTCCACATTCACAGACAACTTCCTAGCCAAAGCCGTTTTCAGATAGCCCTCAATACAAAGGCTCTAGGCGCAAATATTGGTGTGAGAGCTAATTCAATCAAGGAAACACTGCATGTTGGTGAAGCGCATATTGAAGAAGAATCAGCCGAGTGGTTCTTGTGGGAGAACAACTCCATTTGGCTCACTAACTTCACACACCATCAGGCTTCCAAGCAGCTCTCAAGGAAACTCAGTTTTCACACTCTAGGCTTAATGCCCTTTGAGTGCATTATGTAGGAATGAACCTGGTAGAGCATCCCACACAAACCAATGCTCCACATGCGTGTTTCAAATGCCACCAACTCCACATTCACAGACAACTTCCTAGCCAAAGCCGTTTTCAGATAGCCCTCAATGCAAAGGCTCTAGGCGCAAATATTGGTGTGAGAGCTAATTCAATCAAGGAAACACTGCATGTTGGTGAAGCGCATATTGAAGAAGAATCAGCCGAGTGGTTCTTGTGGGAGAACAACTCCATTTGGCTCACTAACTTCACACACCATCAGGCTTCCAAGCAGCTCTCAAGGAAACTCAGTTTTCGCACTCTACGCTTAATGCCCTTTGAGTGCATTATGTAGGAATGAACCTGTTAGAGCATCCCACACAAACCAATGCTCCACATGCGGGTTTCACATGCCACCAACTCCACATTCACAGACAACTTCAGCGCCAAAGCCGATTTCAGATAGCCCTCAATGCAAAGGCTCTAGGCGCAAATATTGGTGTGAGAGCTAATTCAATCATGGAAACACTGCATGTTGGTGAAGCGCATATTGAAGAAGAATCAGCCGAGTGGTTCTTGTGGGAGAACAACTCCATTTGGCTCACTAACTTCACACACCATCAGGCTTCCAAGCAGCTCTCAAGGAAACTCAGTTTTCACACTCTAGGCTTAATGCCCTTTGAGTGCATTATGTAGGAGTGAAATGAAGCTTGGTGAGCTTCCACACAAACCAATGCTCCACATGCGGGTTTCACATGCCACCAACTCCACATTCACAGACAACTTCCTAGCCAAAGCCGTTTTCAGATAGCCCTCAATACAAAGGCTCTAGGCGCAAATATTGGTGTGAGAGCTAATTCAATCAAGGAAACACTGCATGTTGGTGAAGCGCATATTGAGGAAGAATTAGCCGAGTGGTTCTTGTGGGAGAACAACTCCATTTGGCTCACTAACTTCACACACCATCAGGCTTCCAAGCAGCTCTCAAGGAAACTCAGTTTTCACACTCTAGGCTTAATGCCCTTTGAGTGCATTATGTAGGACTGAAATGAAGCTTGGTGAGCTTCCCACACAAACCAATGCTCCACATGCGGGTTTCACATGCCACCAACTCCACATTCACAGACAACTTCAGCGCCAAAGCCGTTTTCAGATAGCCCTCAATGCAAAGGCTCTAGGCACAAATATTGCTGTGAGAGCTAATTCAATCAAGGAAACATTGCATGTTGGTGAAGCGCATATTGAAGAAGAATCAGCCGAGTGGTTCTTGTGGGAGAACAACTCCATTTGGCTCACTAACTTCACACACCATCAGGCTTCCAAGCAGCTCTCAAGGAAACTCAGTTTTCACACTCTAGGCTTAATGCCCTTTGAGAGCATTATCTAGGAATGAACCTGCTAGAGCATCCCACACAAACCAATGCTCCACATGCGGGTTTCACATGCCACCAACTCCACATTCACAGACAACTTCAGCGCCAAAGCCGTTTTCAGATAGCCCTCAATGCAAAGGCTCTAGGCGCAAATATTGGTGTGACAGATAATTCAATCAAGGAAACACTGCATGTTGGTGAAGCACATATTGAAGAAGAATCAGCCCAGTGGTGCTTGTGGGAGAACAACTCCATTTGGCTCACTAACTTCACACACCATCAGGCTTCCAAGCAGCTCTCAAGGAAACTCAGTTTTCACACTCTAGGCTTAATGCCCTTTGAGTGCATTATGTAGGAATGAACCTGGTAGAGCATCCCACACAAACCAATGCTCCACATGCGGGTTTCACATGCCACCAACTCCACATTCACAGACAACTTCAGCGCCAAAGCCGATTTCAGATAGAGCTCAATGCAAATGCTCTAGGCGCAAATATTGGTGTGAGAGCTAATTCAATCAAGGAAACACTGCATGTTGGTGAAGCACATATTGGAGAAGAATCAGCCGAGTAGTTCTTTTGGGAGAACAACTCTATTTGGCTCACTAACTTCACACACCATCAGGCTTCCAAGCAGCTCTCAAGGAAACTCAGTTTTCACACTCTAGGCTTAATGCCCTTTGAGTGCCTAGGACTGAAATGAAGCTTGGTGAGCTTCCCACACAAACCAATGCTCCACATGCGGGTTTCACATGCCACCAACTCCACATTCACAGACAACTTCCTAGCCAAAGCCGTTTTCAGATAGCCTTCAATTCAAAGGCTCTAGGCGCAAATATTGGTGTGAGAGCTAATTCAATCTAGGAAACACTGCATGTTGGTGAAGCGCATATTGAAGAAGAATCAGCCGAGTGGTTCTTGTGGGAGAACAACTCCATTTGGCTCACTAACTTCACACACCATCAGGCTTCCAAGCAGCTCTCAAGGAAACTCAGTTTTCACACTCTAGGCTTAATGCCCTTTGAGTGCATTATGTAGGAATGAACCTGGTAGAGCATCCCACACAAACCAATGCTTCACATGCGGGTTTCACATGCCACCAACTCCACATTCACAGACAACTTCAGCACCAAAGCGCGGTTTTCAGATAGCCCTCAATGCAAAGACTCTACGGCGCAAATATTGCTGTGAGAGCTAATTTAATCAAGGAAACACTGCATGTTGGTGAAGCGCATATTGAAGAAGAATCAGCCGAGTGGTTCTTGTGGGAGAACAACTCCATTTGGCTCACTAACTTCACACACCATCAGGCTTCCAAGCAGCTCTCAAGGAAACTCAGTTTTCACAGTCTAGGCTTAATGCCCTTTGAGTGCCTTAGATAGGAATGAACCTGGTATAGCATCCCACACAAACCAATGCTCCACATGCGGGTTTCACATGCCACCAACTCCACATTCACAGACAACTTCCTAGCCAAAGCCTTTTTCAGATAGCTCTCAATGCAAAGGCTCTAGGCGCAAATATTGTTGTGAGAGCTAATTCAATCAAGGAAACACTGCATGTTGGTGAAGCGCATATTGAAGAAGAATCAGCCGAGTGGTTCTTGTGGGAGAACAACTCCATTTGGCTCACTAACTTCACACACCATCAGGCTTCCAAGCAGCTCTCAAGCAAACTCAGTTTTCACACTCTAGGATTAATGCCCTTTGAGTGCATTATCTAGGAATGAACCGGGTAGAGCATCCCACACAAACCAATGCTCCACATGCGGGTTTCACATGCCACCAACTCCACATTCACAGACAACTTCAGCGCCAAAGATGTTTTCAGATAGCCCTCAATACAAAGGCTCTAGGCGCAAATATTGGTGTGAGAGCTAATTCAATCAAGGAAACACTGCATGTTGGTGAAGCGCATATTGAAGAAGAATCAGCCGAGTGGTTCTTGTGGGAGAATAACTCCATTTGGCTCACTAACTTCACACACCATCAGGCTTCCAAGCAGCTCTCAAGCAAACTCAGTTTTCACACTCTAGGCTTAATGCCCTTTGAGTGCATTATGTAGGAATGAACCTGGTAGAGCATCCCACACAAACCAATGCTCCACATGCGGGTTTCACATGCCACCAACTCTACATTCACAGACAACTTCAGCGCCAAAGCCGTTTTCAGATAGCCCTCAATACAAAGGCTCTAGGCGCAAATATTGGTGTGAGAGCTAATTCAATCAAGGAAACACTGCATGTTGGTGAAGCGCATATTGAAGAAGAATCAGCCGAGTGGTTCTTGTTGGAGAACAACTCCATTTGGCTCACTAACTTCACACACCATCAGGCTTCCAAGCAGCTCTCAAGGAAACTCAGTTTTCACACTCTAGGCTTAATGCCCTTTGAGTGCATTATGTAGGAATGAACCTGGTAGAGCATCCCACACAAACCAATGCTCCACATGCGTGTTTCACATGCCACCAACTCCACATTCACAGACAACTTCAGCGCCAAAGCCGTTTTCAGATAGCCCTCAATGCAAAGGCTCTAGGCACAAATATTGCTGTGAGAGCTAATTCAATCAAGGAAACACTGCATGTTGGTGAAGCGCATATTGAAGAAGAATCAGCCGAGTGGTTCTTGTGGGAGAACAACTCCATTTGGCTCACTAACTTCACACACCATCAGGCTTCCAAGCAGCTCTCAAGGAAACTCAGTTTTCACACTCTAGGCTTAATGCCCTTTGAGTGCATTATCTAGGAATGAACCGGGTAGAGCATCCCACACAAACCAATGCTCCACATGCGGGTTTCACATGCCACCAACTCCACATTCACAGACAACTTCAGCGCCAAAGATGTTTTCAGATAGCCCTCAATACAAAGGCTCTAGGCGCAAATATTGGTGTGAGAGCTAATTCAATCAAGGAAACACTGCATGTTGGTGAAGCGCATATTGAGGAAGAATCAGCCGAGTGGTTCTTGTGGGAGAACAACTCCATTTGGCTCACTAACGTCACACACCATCAGGCTTCCAAGCAGCTCTCAAGCAAACTCAGTTTTCACACTCTAGGCTTAATGCCCTTTGAGTGCATTATGTAGGAATGAACCTGGTAGAGCATCCCACACAAACCAATGCTCCACATGCGTGTTTCACATGCCACCAACTCCACATTCACAGACAACTTCAGCGCCAAAGCCGTTTTCAGATAGCCCTCAATGCAAAGGCTCTAGGCGCAAATATTGCTGTGAGAGCTAATTCAATCAAGGAAACACTGCATGTTGGTGAAGCGCATATTGAAGAAGAATCAGCCGAGTGGTTCTTGTGGGAGAACAACTCCATTTGGCTCACTAACTTCACACACCATCAGGCTTCCAAGCAGCTCTCAAGGAAACTCAGTTTTCACACTCTAGGCTTAATGCCCTTTGAGTGCATTATCTAGGAATGAACCTGTTAGACCATCCCACACAAAACAATGCTCCACATGCGGGTTTCACATGCCACCAACTCCACATTCACAGACAACTTCAGCGCCAAAGCCGTTTTCAGATAGCCCTCAATGCAAAGGCTCTAGGCGCAAATATTGGTGTGAGAGCTAATTCAATCAAGGAAACACTGCATGTTGGTGAAGCGCATATTGAAGAAGAATCAGCCGAGTGGTTCTTGTGGGAGAACAACTCCATTTGGCTCACTAACTTCACACACCATCAGGCTTCCAAGCAGCTCTCAAGGAAACTCAGTTTTCACACTCTAGGCTTAATGCCCTTTGAGTGCATTATCTAGGAATGAACCTGTTAGACCATCCCACACAAAACAATGCTCCACATGCGGGTTTCACATGCCACCAACTCCACATTCACAGACAACTTCCTAGCCAAAGCCGATTTCAGATAGCACTCAATGCAAAGGCTCTAGGCGCAAATATTGCTGTGAGAGCTAATTCAATCAAGGAAACATTGCATGTTGGTGAAGCGCATATTGAAGAAGAATCAGCCGAGTGGTTCTTGTGGGAGAACAACTCCATTTGGCTCACTAACGTCACACACCATCAGGATTCCAAGCAGCTCTCAAGGAAACTCAGTTTTCGCTCTCTAGGCTTAATGCCCTTTGAGTGCATTATCTAGGAATGAACCTGTTAGACCATCCCACACAAACCAATGCTCCACATGCGGGTTTCACATGCCACCAACTCCACATTCACAGACAACTTCAGCGCCAAAGCCCTTTTCAGATAGCCCTCAATGCAAAGGCTCCAGACGCAAATATTGCTGTGAGAGCTAATTCAATCAAGGAAACACTGCATGTTGGTGAAGCGCATATTGAAGAAGAATCAGCCGAGTGGTTCTTGTGGGAGAACAACTCCATTTGGCTCACTAACTTCACACAACATCAGGCTTCCAAGCAGCTCTCAAGGAAACTCAGTTTTCACACTCTAGGCTTAATGCCCTTTGAGTGCATTATGTAGGAATGAACCTGGTAGAGCATCCCACACAAACCAATGCTCCACATGCGTGTTTCACATGCCACCAACTCCACATTCACAGACAACTTCAGCGCCAAAGCCGTTTTCAGATAGCCTTCAATGCAAAGGCTCTAGGCGCAAATATTGCTGTGAGAGCTAATTCAATCAAGGAAACACTGCATGTTGGTGAAGCGCATATTGAAGAAGAATCAGCCGAGTGGTTCTTGTGAGAGAACAACTCCATTTGGCTCACTAACTTCACACACCATCAGGCTTCCAAGCAGCTCTCAAGGAAACTCAGTTTTCACACTCTAGGCTTAATGCCCTTTGAGTGCATTATCTAGGAATGAACCTGTTAGACCATCCCACACAAAACAATGCTCCACATGCGGGTTTCACATGCCACCAACTCCACATTCACAGCCAACTTCAGCGCCAAAGCCGATTTCAGATAGCACTCAATGCAAAGGCTCTAGGCGCAAATATTGGTGTGAGAGCTAATTCAATCAAGGAAACACTGCATGTTGGTGAAGCGCATATTAAAGAAGAATCAGCCGAGTGGTTCTTGTGGGAGAACAACTCCATTTGGCTCACTAACGTCACACACCATCAGGCTTCCAAGCAGCTCTCAAGGAAACTCAGTTTTCGCACTCTAGGCTTAATGCCCTTTGAGTGCATTATCTAGGAATGAACCTGTTAGAGCATCCCACACAAACCAATGCTCCACATGCGGGTTTCACATGCCACCAACTCCACATTCACAGACAACTTCAGCGCCAAAGCCGATTTCAGATAGCCCTCAATGCAAAGGCTCTAGGCGCAAATATTGGTGTGAGAGCTAATTCAATCAAGGAAACACTGCATGTTGGTGAAGCGCATATTGAAGAAGAATCAGCCGAGTGTGGTTCTTGTGGGAGAACAACTCCATTTGGCTCACTAACTTCACACACCATCAGGCTTCCAAGCAGCTCTCAAGCAAACTCAGTTTTCACACTCTAGGCTTAATGCCCTTTGAGTGCATTATCTAGGAATGAACCTGTTAGACCATCCCACACAAACCAATGCTCCACATGCGGGTTTCACATGCCACCAATTCCACATTCACTAGACAACTTCAGCGCCAAAGCCGTTTTCAGATAGCGCTCATTACAAGGCTCCAGACGCAAATATTGCTGTGAGAGCTAATTCAATCAAGGAAACACTGCATGTTGGTGAAGCGCATATTGAAGAAGAATCAGCCGAGTGGTTCTTGTGGGAGAACAACTCCATTTGGCTCACTAACTTCACACACCATCAGGCTTCCAAGCAGCTCTCAAGGAAACTCAGTTTTCACACTCTAGGCTTAATGCCCTTTGAGTGCATTATGTAGGACAGAAATGAAGCTTGGTGAGCTTCCCACACAAACCAATGCTCCACATGCGGGTTTCACATGCCACCAACTCCACATTCACAGACAACTTCAGCGCCAAAGCCGTTTTCAGATAGCCCTCATACAAAGGCTCTAGGCGCAAATATTGGTGTGAGAGCTAATTCAATCAAGGAAACACTGCATGTTGGTGAAGCGCATATTGAAGAAGAATCAGCCGAGTGGTTCTTCTGGGAGAACAACTCCATTTGGCTCACTAACTTCACACACCATCAGGCTTCCAAGCAGCTCTCAAGGAAACTCAGTTTTCACACTCTAGGCTTAATGCCCTTTGAGTGCATTATCTAGGAATGAACCGGGTAGAGCATCCCACACAAACCAATGCTCCACATGCGTGTTTCACATGCACCAACTCCACATTCACAGACAACTTCAGCGCCAAAGCTGATTTCAGATAGCCCTCAATGCAAAGGCTCTAGGCGCAAATATTGGTGTGAGAGCTAATTCTATCAAGGAAACACTGCAATGTTGGTGAAGCGCATATTGAAGAAGAATAAGCCGAGTGGTTCTTGTGGGAGAACAACTCCATTTGGCTCACTAACTTCACACACCATCAGGCTTCCAAGCAGCTCTCAAGGAAACTCAGTTTTCACACTCTAGGCTTAATGCCCTTTGAGTGCATTATGAAGGACTGAAATGAAGCTTGGTGAGCATCCACACAAACCAATGCTCCACATGCGGGTTTCACATGCCACCAACTCCACATTCACAGACAACTTCAACGCCAAAGCCGTTTTCAGATAGCCCTCAATACAAAGGCTCTAGGCGCAAATATTGGTGTGAGAGCTAATTCAATCAAGGAAACACTGCATGTTGGTGAAGCGCATATTGAAGAAGAATAAGCCGAGTGGTTCTTGTGGGAGAACAACTCCATTGGCTCACTAACTTCACACACCATCAGGCTTCCAAGCAGCTCTCAAGGAAACTCAGTTTTCACACTCTAGGCTTAATGCCCTTTGAGTGCATTATCTAGGAATGAACCTGGTAGAGCATCCCACACAAACCAATGCTCCACATGCGGGTTTCACATGCCACCAACTCCACATTCACAGACAACTTCAGCGCCAAAGCCGTTTTCAGATAGCCCTCAATGCAAAGGCTCCAGACGCACAAATATTGCTGTGAGAGCTAATTCAATCAAGGAAACATTGCATGTTGGTGAAGCGCATATTGAAGAAGAATCAGCCGAGTGGTTCTTGTGGGAGAACAACTCCATTTGGCTCACTAACTTCACACACCATCAGGCTTCAAGCAGCTCTCAAGGAAACTCAGTTTTCGCACTCTAGGCTTAATGCCCTTTCAGTGCATTATCTAGGAATGAACCTGGTAGAGCATCCCACACAAACCAATGCTCCACATGCGGGTTTCACATGCCACCAACTCCACATTCACAGACAACTTCAGCGCCAAAGCCGTTTTCAGATAGCCCTCAATGCAAAGGCTCCAGACGCACAAATATTGCTGTGAGAGCTAATTCAATCAAGGAAACATTGCATGTTGGTGAAGCGCATATTGAAGAAGAATCAGCCGAGTGGTTCTTGTGGGAGAACAACTCCATTTGGCTCACTAACTTCACACACCATCAGGCTTCCAAGCAGCTCTCAAGGAAACTCAGTTTTCGCACTCTACGCTTAATGCCCTTTGAGTGCATTATGTAGGAATGAACCTGTTAGAGCATCCACACAGACCAATGCTCCACATGCGGGTTTCACATGCCACCAACTCCACATTCACAGACAACTTCAGCGCCAAAGCCGATTTCAGATAGCCCTCAATGCAAAGGCTCTAGGCGCAAATATGGTGTGAGAGCTAATTCAATCAAGGAAACACTGCATGTTGGTGAAGCGCATATTGAAGAAGAATAAGCCGAGTGGTTCTTGTGGAGAACAACTCCATTTGGCTCACTAACTTCACACACCATCAGGCTTCCAAGCAGCTCTCAAGCAAACTCAGTTTTCACACTCTAGGCTTAATGCCCTTTGAGTGCATTATGTAGGACTGAAATGAAGCTTGGTGAGCTTCCCACACAAACCAATGCTCCACATGCGTGTTTCACATGCCACCAACTCCACATTCACAGACAACTTCAACGCCAAAGCCGTTTTCAGATAGCCCTCAATACAAAGGCTCTAGGCGCAAATATTGGTGTGAGAGCTAATTCAATCAAGGAAACACTGCATGTTGGTGAAGCGCATATTGAAGAAGAATCAGCCGAGTGGTTCTTGTGGGAGAACAACTCCATTTGGCTCACTAACTTCACACACCATCAGGCTTCCAAGCAGCTCTCAAGGAAACTCAGTTTTTCACACTCTAGGCTTAATGCCCTTTGAGTGCATTATCTAGGAATGAACCTGGTAGAGCATCCCACACAAACCAATGCTCCACATGCGGGTTTCACATGCCACCAACTCCACATTCACAGACAACTTCCTAGCCAAAGCCGTTTTCAGATAGCCCTCAATGCAAAGGCTCCAGACGCAAATATTGCTGTGAGAGCTAATTCAATCAAGGAAACATTGCATGTTGGTGAAGCGCATATTGAAGAAGAATCAGCCGAGTGGTTCTTGTGGGAGAACAACTCCATTTGGCTCACTAACTTCACACACCATCAGGCTTCCAAGCAGCTCTCAAGGAAACTCAGTTTTCACACTCTAGGCTTAATGCCCTTTCAGTGCATTATGTAGGAATGAACCTGGTAGAGCATCCCACACAAACCAATGCTCCACATGCGGGTTTCACATGCCACCAACTCCACATTCACAGACAACTTCAGCGCCAAAGCGTTTTCAGATAGCCCTCAATGCAAAGGCTCCAGACGCACAAATATTGCTGTGAGAGCTAATTCAATCAAGGAAACATTGCATGTTGGTGAAGCGCATATTGAAGAAGAATCAGCCGAGTGGTTCTTGTGGGAGAACAACTCCATTTGGCTCACTAACTTCACACACCATCAGGCTTCCAAGCAGCTCTCAAGGAAACTCAGTTTTCGCACTCTGCGCTTAATGCCCTTTGAGTGCATTATGTAGGAATGAACCTGTTAGAGCATCCCACACAGACCAATGCTCCACATGCGGGTTTCACATGCCACCAACTCCACATTCACAGACAACTTCAGCGCCAAAGCCGATTTCAGATAGCCCTCAATGCAAAGGCTCTAGGCGCAAATATTGGTGTGAGAGCTAATTCAATCAAGGAAACACTGCATGTTGGTGAAGCGCATATTGAAGAAGAATAAGCCGAGTGGTTCTTGTGGGAGAACAACTCCATTTGGCTCACTAACTTCACACACCATCAGGCTTCCAAGCAGCTCTCAAGCAAACTCAGTTTTCACACTCTAGGCTTAATGCCCTTTGAGTGCATTATGTAGGACTGAAATGAAGCTTGGTGAGCTTCCCACACAAACCAATGCTCCACATGCGGGTTTTACATGCCACCAACTCCACATTCACAGACAACTTCAACGCCAAAGCCGTTTTCAGATAGCCCTCAATACAAAGGCTCTAGGCGCAAATATTGGTGTGAGAGCTAATTCAATCAAGGAAACACTGCATGTTGGTGAAGCGCATATTGAAGAAGAATCAGCCGAGTGGTTCTTGTGGGAGAACAACTCCATTTGGCTCACTAACTTCACACACCATCAGGCTTCCAAGCAGCTCTCAAGGAAACTCAGTTTTCACACTCTAGGCTTAATGCCCTTTGAGTGCATTATCTAGGAATGAACCTGGTAGAGCATCCCACACAAACCAATGCTCCACATGCGGGTTTCACATGCCACCAACTCCACATTCACAGACAACTTCAGCGCCAAAGCCGTTTTCAGATAGCCCTCAATGCAAAGGCTCCAGACGCAAATATTGCTGTGAGAGCTAATTCAATCAAGGAAACATTGCATGTTGGTGAAGCGCATATTGAAGAAGAATCAGCCGAGTGGTTCTTGTGGGAGAACAACTCCATTTGGCTCACTAACTTCACACACCATCAGGCTTCCAAGCAGCTCTCAAGGAAACTCAGTTTTCACACTCTAGGCTTAATGCCCTTTCAGTGCATTATGTAGGAATGAACCTGGTAGAGCATCCCACACAAACCAATGCTCCACATGCGGGTTTCACATGCCACCAACTCCACATTCACAGACAACTTCAGCGCCAAAGCCGATTTCAGATAGCCCTCAATGCAAATGCTCTAGGCGCAAATATTGGTGTGAGAGCTAATTCAATCAAGGAAACACTGCATGTTGGTGAAGCACATATTGGAGAAGAATCAGCCGAGTAGTTCTTGTGGGAGAACAACTCCATTTGGCTCACTAACTTCACACACCATCAGGCTTCCAAGCAGCTCTCAAGGAAACTCAGTTTTCACACTCTAGGCTTAATGCCCTTTGAGTGCCTAGGACTGAAATGAAGCTTGGTGAGCTTCCCACACAAACCAATGCTCCACATGCGAGTTTCACATGCCACCAACTCCACATTCACAGACAACTTCCTAGCCAAAGCCGTTTTCAGATAGCCATCAATATAAAGGCTCTAGACGCAAATATTGGTGTGAGAGCTAATTCAATCAAGGAAACACTGCATGTTGGTGAATCGCACATTGAAGAAGAATCAGCCGAGTGGTGCTTGTGGGAGAACAACTCCATTTGGCTCACTAACTTCACACACCATCAGGCTTCCAAGCAGCTCTCAAGGAAACTCAGTTTTCACAGTCTAGGCTTAATGCCCGTTGAGTGCCTTAGCTAGGACTGAAATGGAGCATGGTGAGCTTCCCACACAAACCAATGCTCCACATGCGGGTTTCACATGCCACCAACTCCACATTCACAGACAACTTCAGCGCCATAGCAGTTTTCAGATAGCCCTCAATGCAAAGGCTCTAGGCGCAAATATTGCTGTGAGAGCTAATTCAATCAAGGAAACACTGCATGTTGGTGAAGCGCATATTGAAGAAGAATCAGCCGAGTGGTTCTTGTGGGAGAACAACTCCATTTGGCTCACTAACTTCACACACCATCAGGCTTCCAAGCAGCTCTCAAGGGAACTCAGTTTTCACACTCTAGGCTTAATGCCCTTTGAGTGCATTATGTAGGAATGAACCTGGTAGAACATCCCACACAAACCAATGCTCCACATGCGGGTTTCACATGCCACCAACTCCACATTCACAGACAACTTCAGCGCCAAAGCCGATTTCAGATAGAGCTCAATGCAAATGCTCTAGACGCAAATATTGGTGTGAGAGCTAATTCAATCAAGGAAACACTTCATGTTGGTGAAGCGCATATTGAAGAAGAATCAGCCGAGTGGTTCTTGTGGGAGAACAACTCCATTTGGCTCACTAACTTCACACACCATCAGGCTTCCAAGCAGCTCTCAAGGAAACTCAGTTTTCGCACTCTAGGCTTAATGCCCTTTGAGTGCATTATGTAGGAATGAACCTGTTAGAGCATCCCACACAAACCAATGCTCCACATGCGGGTTTCACATGCCACCAACTCCACATTCACAGACAACTTCAGCGCCAAAGCCGATTTCAGATAGCCCTCAATGCAAAGGCTCTAGGCGCAAATATTGGTGTGAGAGCTAATTCAATCAAGGAAACACTGCATGTTGGTGAAGCGCATATTGAAGAAGAATCAGCCGAGTGGTTCTTGTGGGAGAACAACTCCATTTGGCTCACTAACTTCACACACCATCAGGCTTCCAAGCAGCTCTCAAGGAAACTCAGTTTTCACACTCTAGGCTTAATGCCCTTTGAGTGCATTATGTAGGAATGAACCTGGTAGAGCATCCCACACAAACCAATGCTCCACATGCGTGTTTCACATGCCACCAACTCCACATTCACAGACAACTTCAGCGCCAAAGCCGTTTTCAGATAGCCCTCAATGCAAAGGCTCTAGGCACAAATATTGGTGTGAGAGCTAATTAAATCAAGGAAACACTGCATGCTGGTGAAGAGCATATTGAAGAAGAATCAGCCGAGTGGTTCTTGTGGTACAACAACTCCATTTGGCTCACTAACTTCACACACCATCAGGCTTCCAAGCAGCTC
The DNA here is from genome assembly GCF_030435755.1 of Ochotona princeps. Taxonomy (NCBI): domain Eukaryota; kingdom Metazoa; phylum Chordata; class Mammalia; order Lagomorpha; family Ochotonidae; genus Ochotona; species Ochotona princeps. Next base: position 102,295 of record NW_026696651.1, on the reverse strand, counting down.
TCAAGCAAACTCAGTTTTCACACTCTATGCTTAATGCCCTTTGAGTGCATTATGTAGGAATGAACCTGGTAGAGCATCCCACACAAACCAATGCTCCACATGTGGGTTTCACATGCCACCAACTCCACATTCACAGACAACTTCCTAGCCAAAGCCGTTTTCAGATAGCCCTCAATGCAAAGGCTCTAGGCGCAAATATTGGTGTGAGAGCTAATTCAATCAAGGAAACACTGCATGTTGGTGAAGCACATATTGGAGAAGAATCAGCCGAGTGGTTCTTGTGGGAGAACAACTCCATTTGGCTCACTAACTTCACACACCATCAGGCTTCCAAGCAGCTCTCAAGGAAACTCAGTTTTCACACTCTAGGCTTAATGCCCTTTGAGTGCCTAGGACTGAAATGAAGCTTGGTGAGCTTCCCACACAAACCAATGCTCCACATGCCGGTTTCACATGCCACCAACTCCACATTCACAGACAACTTCCTAGCCAAAGCCGTTTTCAGATAGCCCTCAATACAAAGGCTCTAGGCGCAAATATTGGTGTGAGAGCTAATTCAATCAAGGAAACACTGCATGTTGGTGAAGCACATATTGGAGAAGAATCAGCCGAGTAGTTCTTGTGGGAGAACAACTCCATTTGGCTCACTAACTTCACACACCATCAGGCTTCCAAGCAGCTCTCAAGGAAACTCAGTTTTCACACTCTAGGCTTAATGCCCTTTGAGTGCCTTAGCTAGGACTGAAATGGAGCATGGTGAGCTTCCCACACAAACCAATGCTCCACATGCGGGTTTCACATGCCACCAACTCCACATTCACAGACAACTTCAGCGCCATAGCAGTTTTCAGATAGCCCTCAATGCAAAGGCTCTAGGCGCAAATATTGCTGTGAGAGCTAATTCAATCAAGGAAACACTGCATGTTGGTGAAGCGCATATTGAAGAAGAATCAGCCGAGTGGTTCTTGTGGGAGAACAACTCCATTTGGCTCACTAACTTCACACACCATCAGGCTTCCAAGCAGCTCTCAAGGAAACTCAGTTTTCACACTCTATGCTTAAATCCCATTGGGTGCATTATCTAGGAATGAACCTGGTAGAGCATCCCACACAGACCAATGCTCCACATGCGGGTTTCACATGCCACCAACTCCACATTCACAAACAACTTCAGCGCCAAAGCCCTTTTCAGAGAGCCCTCAATACAAAGGCTCCAGACGAAAATATTGGTGTGAGAGCTAATTCAATCAAGGAAACACTGCATGTTGGTGAAGCACATATTGAAGAAGAATCAGCCGACTGGTTCTTGTGGGAGAACAACTCCATTTGGCTCACTAACTTCACACACCATCAGGCTTCCAAGCAGCTCTCAAGGAAACTCAGTTTTCACACTCTAGGCTTAATGCCCTTTGAGTGCATTATGTAGGAATGAACCTGGTAGAGCATCCCACACAAACCAATGCTCCACATGCGTGTTTCACATGCCACCAACTCCACATTCACAGACAACTTCAGCGCCAAAGCCGATTTCAGATAGAGCTCAATGCAAATGCTCTAGGCGCAAATATTGGTGTGAGAGCTAATTCAATCAAGGAAACACTGCATGTTGGTGAAGCACATATTGGAGAAGAATCAGCCGAGTAGTTCTTGTGGGAGAACAACTCCATTTGGCTCACTAACTTCACACACCATCAGGCTTCCAAGCAGCTCTCAAGGAAACTCAGTTTTCACACTCTAGGCTTAATGCCCTTTGAGTGCCTAGGACTGAAATGAAGCTTGGTGAGCTTCCCACACAAACCAATGCTCCACATGCGGGTTTCACATGCCACCAACTCCACATTCACAGACAACTTCCTAGCCAAAGCCGTTTTCAGATAGCCATCAATACAAAGGCTCTAGAAGCAAATATTGGTGTGAGAGCTAATTCAATCAAGGAAACACTGCATGTTGGTGAAGCGCATATTGAAGAAGAATCAGCCGAGTGGTGCTTGTGGGAGAACAACTCCATTTGGCTCACTAACTTCACACACCATCAGGCTTCCAAGCAGCTCTCAAGGAAACTCAGTTTTCACACTCTAGGCTTAATGCCCTTTGAGTGCCTTAGCTAGGACTGAAATGGAGCATGGTGAGCTTCCCACACAAACCAATGTTCCACATGCGGGTTTCACATGCCACCAACTCCACATTCACAGACAACTTCAGCGCCAAAGATGTTTTCAGAGCCCTCAATGCAAAGGCTCTAGGCGCAAATATTGGTGTGAGAGCTAATTCAATCAAGGAAACACTGCATGTTGGTGAAGCGCATATTGAAGAAGAATCAGCCGAGTGGTTCTTGTGGGAGAACAACTCCATTTGGCTCACTAACTTCACACACCATCAGGCTTCCAAGCAGCTCTCAAGGAAACTCAGTTTTCACACTCTATGCTTAAAGCCCATTGGGTGCATTATCTAGGAATGAACCTGGTAGAGCATCCCACACAGACCAATGCTCCACATGCGGGTTTCACATGCCACCAACGCCACATTCACAAACAACTTCAGCGCCAAAGCCCTTTTCAGAGAGCCCTCAATACAAAGGCTCCAGACGAAAATATTGGTGTGAGAGCTAATTCAATCAAGGAAACACTGCATGTTGGTGAAGCACATATTGAAGAAGAATCAGCCGACTGGTTCTTGTGGGAGAACAACTCCATTTGGCTCACTAACTTCACACACCATCAGGCTTCCAAGCAGCTCTCAAGGAAACTCAGTTTTCACACTCTAGGCTTAATGCCCTTTGAGTGCATTATGTAGGAATGAACCTGGTAGAGCATCCCACACAAACCAATGCTCCACATGCGGGTTTCACATGCCACCAACTCCACATTCACAGACAACTTCACCGCCAAAGCCGATTTCAGATATAGCTCAATGCAAATGCTCTAGGCGCAAATATTGGTGTGAGAGCTAATTCAATCAAGGAAACACTGCATGTTGGTGAAGCACATATTGGAGAAGAATCAGCCGAGTAGTTCTTGTGGGAGAACAACTCCATTTGGCTCACTAACTTCACACACCATCAGGCTTCCAAGCAGCTCTCAAGGAAACTCAGTTTTCACACTCTAGGCTTAATGCCCTTTGAGTGCCTAGGACTGAAATGAAGCTTGGTGAGCTTCCGACACAAACCAATGCTCCACATGCGGGTTTCACATGCCACCAACTCCACATTCACAGACAACTTCCTAGCCAAAGCCGTTTTCAGATAGCCATCAATACAAAGGCTCTAGAAGCAAATATTGGTGTGAGAGCTAATTCAATCAAGGAAACACTGCATGTTGGTGAAGCGCATATTGAAGAAGAATCAGCCGAGTGGTGCTTGTGGGAGAACAACTCCATTTGGCTCACTAACTTCACACACCATCAGGCTTCCAAGCAGCTCTCAAGGAAACTCAGTTTTCACACTCTAGGCTTAATGCCCTTTGAGTGCCTTAGCTAGGACTGAAATGGAGCATGGTGAGCTTCCCACACAAACCAATGTTCCACATGCGGGTTTCACATGCCACCAACTCCACATTCACAGACAACTTCAGCGCCAAAGATGTTTTCAGAGCCCTCAATACAAAGGCTCTAGGCGCAAATATTGGTGTGAGAGCTAATTCAATCAAGGAAACACTGCATGTTGGTGAAGCGCATATTGAAGAAGAATCAGCCGAGTGGTTCTTGTGGGAGAACAACTCCATTTGGCTCACTAACTTCACACACCATCAGGCTTCCAAGCAGCTCTCAAGGAAACTCAGTTTTCACACTCTAGGCTTAAAGCCCATTGGGTGCATTATCTAGGAATGAACCTGGTAGAGCATCCCACACAGACCAATGCTCCACATGCGGGTTTCACATGCCACCAACGCCACATTCACAAACAACTTCAGCGCCAAAGCCCTTTTCAGAGAGCCCTCAATACAAAGGCTCCAGACGAAAATATTGGTGTGAGAGCTAATTCAATCAAGGAAACACTGCATGTTGGTGAAGCACATATTGAAGAAGAATCAGCCGACTGGTTCTTGTGGGAGAACAACTCCATTTGGCTCACTAACTTCACACACCATCAGGCTTCCAAGCAGCTCTCAAGGAAACTCAGTTTTCACACTCTAGGCTTAATGCCCTTTGAGTGCATTATGTAGGAATGAACCTGGTAGAGCATCCCACACAAACCAATGCTCCACATGCGGGTTTCACATGCCACCAACTCCACATTCACAGACAACTTCAGCGCCAAAGCCGATTTCAGATACAGCTCAATGCAAATGCTCCAGGCGCAAATATTGGTGTGAGAGCTAATTCAATCAAGGAAACACTGCATGTTGGTGAAGCACATATTGGAGAAGAATCAGCCGAGTAGTTCTTGTGGGAGAACAACTCCATTTGGCTCACTAACTTCACACACCATCAGGCTTCCAAGCAGCTCTCAAGGAAACTCAGTTTTCACACTCTAGGCTTAATGCCCTTTGAGTGCCTAGGACTGAAATGAAGCTTGGTGAGCTTCCCACACAAACCAATGCTCCACATGCGAGTTTCACATGCCACCAACTCCACATTCACAGACAACTTCCTAGCCAAAGCCGTTTTCAGATAGCCATCAATACAAAGGCTCTAGACGCAAATATTGGTGTGAGAGCTAATTCAATCAAGGAAACACTGCATGTTGGTGAAGCGCATATTGAAGAAGAATCAGCCGAGTGGTGCTTGTGGGAGAACAACTCCATTTGGCTCACTAACTTCACACACCATCAGGCTTCCAAGCAGCTCTCAAGGAAACTCAGTTTTCACACTCTAGGCTTAATGCCCTTTGAGTGCATTATGTAGGAATGAACCTGGTAGAGCATCCCACACAAACCAATGCTCCACATGCGGGTTTCACATGCCACCAACTCCACATTCACAGACAACTTCCTAGCCAAAGCCCTTTTCAGATAGCCCTCAATGCAAAGGCTCTAGGCGCAAATATTGGTGTGAGAGCTAATTCAATCAAGGAAACACTGCATGTTGGTGAAGCACATATTGGAGAAGAATCAGCCGTCTGGTGCTTGTGGGAGAACAACTCCATTTGGCTCACTAACTTCACACACCATCAGGCTTCCAAGCAGCTCTCAAGGAAACTCAGTTTTCACACTCTAGGCTTAATGCCCTTTGAGTGCCTAGGACTGAAATGAAGCTTGGTGAGCTTCCCACACAAACCAATGCTCCACATGCCGGTTTCACATGCCACCAACTCCACATTCACAGACAACTTCCTAGCCAAAGCCGTTTTCAGATAGCCCTCAATACAAAGGCTCTAGGCGCAAATATTGGTGTGAGAGCTAATTCAATCAAGGAAACACTGCATGTTGGTGAAGTGCATATTGAAGAAGAATCAGCTGAGTGGTTCTTGTGGGAGAACAACTCCATTTGGCTCACTAACTTCACACACCATCAGGCTTCCAAGCAGCTCTCAAGGAAACTCAGTTTTCACACTCTAGGCTTAATGCCCTTTGAGTGCATTATGTAGGAATGAACCTGGTAGAGCATCCCACACAAACCAATGCTCCACATGCGGGTTTCACATGCCACCAACTCCACATTCACAGACAACTTCAGCGCCAAAGCCGATTTCAGATAGCCCTCAATGCAAAGGCTCTAGGCGCAAATATTGGTGTGAGAGCTAATTCAATCAAGGAAACACTGCATGTTGGTGAAGCACATATTGGAGAAGAATCAGCCGAGTAGTTCTTGTGGGAGAACAACTCCATTTGGCTCACTAACTTCACACACCATCAGGCTTCCAAGCAGCTCTCAAGGAAACTCAGTTTTCACACTCTAGGCTTAATGCCCTTTGAGTGCCTAGGACTGAAACGAAGCTTGGTGAGCTTCCCACACAAACCAATACTCCACATGCGAGTTTCACATGCCACCAACTCCACATTCACAGACAACTTCAGTGCCAAAGCAGTTTTCAGATAGCCCTCAATACAAAGGCTCTAGGCGCAAATATTGGTGTGAGAGCTAATTCAATCAAGGAAACACTGCATGTTGGTGAAGCGCATATTGAAGAAGAATCAGCCGAGTGGTTCTTGTGGGAGAACAACTCCATTTGGCTCACTAACTTCACACACCATCAGGCTTCCAAGCAGCTCTCAAGGAAACTCAGTTTTCACACTCTAGGCTTAATGCCCTTTGAGTGCATTATCTAGGAATGAACCGGGTAGAGCATCCCACACAAACCAATGCTCCACATGCGGGTTTCACATGCCACCAACTCCACATTCACAGAAAACTTCAGCGCCAAAGATGTTTTCAGATAGCCCTCAATACAAAGGCTCTAGGCGCAAATATTGGTGTGAGAGCTAATTCAATCAAGGAAACACTGCATGTTGGTGAAGCGCATATTGAAGAAGAATCAGCCGAGTGGTTCTTGTGGGAGAACAACTCCATTTGGCTCACTAACTTCACACACCATCAGGCTTCCAATCAGCTCTCAAGGAAACTCAGCTTTCACACTATAGGCTTAATGCCCTTTGAGTGCATTATGTAGGAATGAACCTGTTAGACCATCCCACACAAACCAATGCTCCACATGCGGGTTTCACATGCCACCATCTCCACATTCACAGACAACTTCAGCGCCAAAGCCGATTTCAGATAGCCCTCAATGCAAAGGCTCTAGGCGCAAATATTGGTGTGAGAGCTAATTCAATCAAGGAAACACTGCATGTTGGTGAAGCGCATATTGAAGAAGAATCAGCCGAGTGTTTCTTGTGGGAGAACAACTCCATTTGGCTCACTAACTTCACACACCATCAGGCTTCCAAGCAGCTCTCAAGGAAACTCAGTTTTCACACTCTAGGCTTAATGCCCTTTGAGTGCATTATCTAGGAATGAACCTGGTAGAGCATCCCACACAAACCAATGCTCCACATGCGGGTTTCACATGCCACCAACTCCACATTCACAGACAACTTCAGCGCCAAAGATGTTTTCAGAGCCCTCAATACAAAGGCTCTAGGCGCAAATATTGGTGTGAGAGCTAATTCAATCAAGGAAACACTGCATGTTGGTGAAGCGCATATTGAAGAAGAATCAGCCGAGTGGTTCTTGTGGGAGAACAACTCCATTTGGCTCACTAACTTCACACACCATCAGGCTTCCAAGCAGCTCTCAAGGAAACTCAGTTTTCACACTCTAGGCTTAAAGCCCATTGGGTGCATTATCTAGGAATGAACCTGGTAGAGCATCCCACACAGACCAATGCTCCACATGCGGGTTTCACATGCCACCAACGCCACATTCACAAACAACTTCAGCGCCAAAGCCCTTTTCAGAGAGCCCTCAATACAAAGGCTCCAGACGAAAATATTGGTGTGAGAGCTAATTCAATCAAGGAAACACTGCATGTTGGTGAAGCACATATTGAAGAAGAATCAGCCGACTGGTTCTTGTGGGAGAACAACTCCATTTGGCTCACTAACTTCACACACCATCAGGCTTCCAAGCAGCTCTCAAGGAAACTCAGTTTTCACACTCTAGGCTTAATGCCCTTTGAGTGCATTATGTAGGAATGAACCTGGTAGAGCATCCCACACAAACCAATGCTCCACATGCGGGTTTCACATGCCACCAACTCCACATTCACAGACAACTTCAGCGCCAAAGCCGATTTCAGATACAGCTCAATGCAAATGCTCCAGGCGCAAATATTGGTGTGAGAGCTAATTCAATCAAGGAAACACTGCATGTTGGTGAAGCACATATTGGAGAAGAATCAGCCGAGTAGTTCTTGTGGGAGAACAACTCCATTTGGCTCACTAACTTCACACACCATCAGGCTTCCAAGCAGCTCTCAAGGAAACTCAGTTTTCACACTCTAGGCTTAATGCCCTTTGAGTGCCTAGGACTGAAATGAAGCTTGGTGAGCTTCCCACACAAACCAATGCTCCACATGCGAGTTTCACATGCCACCAACTCCACATTCACAGACAACTTCCTAGCCAAAGCCGTTTTCAGATAGCCCTCAATACAAAGGCTCCAGACGCAAATATTGCTGTGAGAGCTAATTCAATCAAGGAAACACTGCATGTTGGTGAAGCGCATATTGAAGAAGAATCAGCCGAGTGGTTCTTGTGGGAGAACAACTTCATTTGGCTCACTAACTTCACACACCATCAGGCTTCCAAGCAGCTCTCAAGGAAACTCAGCTTTACACTCTAGGCCTAATGCCCTTTGAGTGCATTATCTAGGAATCAACCTGTTAGACCATCCCACACAAACGAATGCTCCACATGCGGGTTTCACATGCCACCAACTCCACATTCACAGAAAACTTCAGCGCCAAAGCCGATTTCAGATAGCCCTCAGTGCAAAGGCTCTAGGCGCAAATATTGTTGTGAGAGCTAATTCAATCAAGGAAACACTGCATGTTGGTGAAGCGCATATTGAAGAAGAATCAGCCGAGTGGTTCTTGTGGGAGAACAACTCCATTTGGCTCACTAACTTCACACACCATCAGGCTTCCAAGCAGCTCTCAAGGAAACTCAGTTTTCACACTCTAGGCTTAATGCCCTTTGAGTGCATTATCTAGGAATGAACCTGTTAGACCATCCCACACAAACCAATGCTCCACATGCGGGTTTCACATGCCACCAACTCCACATTCACAGACAACTTCCTAGCCAAAGCCGTTTTCAGATAGCCCTCAATACAAAGGCTCCAGACGCAAATATTGGTGTGAGAGCTAATTCAATCAAGGAAACACTGCATGTTGGTGAAGCGCATATTGAAGAAGAATCAGCCGAGTGGTGCTTGTGGGAGAACAACTTCATTTGGCTCACTAACTTCACACACCATCAGGCTTCCAAGCAGCTCTCAAGGAAACTCAGTTTTCACACTCTAGGCTTAATGCCCTTTGAGTGCATTATGTAGGACAGAAATGAAGCTTGGTGAGCTTCCCACACAAACCAATGCTCCACATGCGGGTTTCACATGCCACCAACTCCACATTCACAGAGAACTTCCTCGCCAAAGCCGTTTTCGGATAGCCATCAATACAAAGGCTCTAGGCGCAAATATTGGTGTGAGAGCTAATTCAATCAAGGAAACACTGCATGTTGGTGAAGCGCATATTGAAGAAGAATCAGCCGAGTGGTTCTTGTGGGAGAACAACTCCATTTGGTTCACTAACTTCACACACCATCAGGCTTCCAAGCAGCTCTCAAGGAAACTCAGTTTTCACACTCTAGGCTTAATGCCCTTTGAGTGCCTAGGACTGAAATGAAGCTTGGTGAGCTTCCCACACAAACCAATGCTCCACATGCCTTTTTCACATGCCACCAACTCCACATTCACAGACAACTTCCTAGCCAATGCCGTTTTCAGATAGCCCTCAATACAAAGGCTCTAGGCGCAAATATTTGTGTGAGAGCTAATTCAATCAAGGAAACACTGCATGTTGGTGAAGTGCATATTGAAGAAGAATCAGCTGAGTGGTTCTTGTGGGAGAACAACTCCATTTGGCTCACTAACTTCACACACCATCAGGCTTCCAAGCAGCTCTCAAGGAAACTCAGTTTTCACACTCTAGGCTTAATGCCCTTTGAGTACATTATCTAGGAATGAACCTGGTAGAGCATTCCACACAAACCAATGCTCCACATGCGGGTTTCACATGCCACCAACTCCACATTCACAGACAACTTCAGCGCCAAAGCCGTTTTCAGATAGCCCTCAATACAAATAACCCAGACGCAAATATTGGTGTGAGAGCTAATTCAATCAAGGAAACACTGCATGTTGGTGAAGCGCATATTGAAGAAGAATCAGCCGAGTGGTTCTTGTGGGAGAACAACTCCATTTGGCTCACTAACTTCACACACCATCAGGCTTCCAAGCAGCTCTCAAGGAAACTCAGTTTTCACACTCTATGCTTAAAGCCCATTGGGTGCATTATCTAGGAATGAACCTGGTAGAGCATCCCACACAGACCAATGCTCCACATGCGGGTTTCACATGCCACCAACGCCACATTCACAAACAACTTCAGCGCCAAAGCCCTTTTCAGAGAGCCCTCAATACAAAGGCTCCAGACGAAAATATTGGTGTGAGAGCTAATTCAATCAAGGAAACACTGCATGTTGGTGAAGCACATATTGAAGAAGAATCAGCCGAGTGGTTCTTGTGGGAGAACAACTCCATTTGGCTCACTAACTTCACACACCATCAGGCTTCCAAGCAGCTCTCAAGGAAACTCAGTTTTCACACTATAGGCTTAATGCCCTTTGAGTGCATTATGTAGGAATGAACCTGGTAGAGCATCCCACACAAACCAATGCTCCACATGCGGGTTTCACATGCCACCAACTCCACATTCACAGACAACTTCCTAGCCAAAGCCGTTTTCAGATAGCCCTCAATACAAAGGCTCTAGGCGCAAATATTGGTGTGAGAGATAATTCAATCAAGGAAACACTGCATGTTGGTGAAGCGCATATTGAAGAAGAATCAGCCGAGTGGTTCTTGTGGGAGAACAACTCCATTTGGCTCACTAACTTCACACACCATCAGGCTTCCAAGTAGCTCTCAAGGAAACTCAGTTTTCACACTCTAGGCTTAATGCCCTTTGAGTGCATTATGTAGGACTTAAATGAAGCTTGGTGAGCTTCCCACACAAAACAATGCTCCACATGCGGGTTTCACATGCCACCAACTCCACATTCACAGACAACTTCAGCGCCAAAGCCGTTTTCAGATAGCGCTCATTACAAAGGCTACAGAGGCAAATATTGGTGTGAGAGCTAGTTTAATCAAGGAAACACTGCATGTTGGTGAAGCGCATATTGAAGAAGAATCAGCCGAGTGGTTCTTCTGGGAGAACAACTCCATTTGGCTCACTAACTTCACACACCATCAGGCTTCCAAGCAGCTCTCAAGGAAACTCAGTTTTCACACTCTAGGCTTAATGCCCTTTGAGTGCCTTAGCTAGGACTGAAATGGAGCATGGTGAGCTTCCCACACAAACCAATGTTCCACATGCGGGTTTCACATGCCACCAACTCCACATTCACAGACAACTTCAGCGCCAAAGATGTTTTCAGAGCCCTCAATACAAAGGCTCTAGGCGCAAATATTGGTGTGAGAGCTAATTCAATCAAGGAAACACTGCATGTTGGTGAAGCGCATATTGAAGAAGAATCAGCCGAGTGGTTCTTGTGGGAGAACAACTCCATTTGGCTCACTAACTTCACACACCATCAGGCTTCCAAGCAGCTCTCAAGGAAACTCAGTTTTCACACTCTATGCTTAAAGCCCATTAGGTGCATTATCTAGGAATGAACCTGGTAGAGCATCCCACACAGACCAATGCTCCACATGCGGGTTTCACATGCCACCAACTCCACATTCACAAACAACTTCAGCGCCAAAGCCCTTTTCAGAGAGCCCTCAATACAAAGGCTCCAGACGAAAATATTGGTGTGAGAGCTAATTCAATCAAGGAAACACTGCATGTTGGTGAAGCACATATTGAAGAAGAATCAGCCGACTGGTTCTTGTGGGAGAACAACTCCATTTGGCTCACTAACTTCACACACCATCAGGCTTCCAAGCAGCTCTCAAGGAAACTCAGTTTTCACACTCTAGGCTTAATGCCCTTTGAGTGCATTATGTAGGAATGAACCTGGTAGAGCATCCCACACAAACCAATGCTCCACATGCGGGTTTCACATGCCACCAACTCCACATTCACAGACAACTTCAGCGCCAAAGCCGATTTCAGATAGAGCTCAATGCAAATGCTCCAGGCGCAAATATTGGTGTGAGAGCTAATTCAATCAAGGAAACACTGCATGTTGGTGAAGCACATATTGGAGAAGAATCAGCCGAGTAGTTCTTGTGGGAGAACAACTCCATTTGGCTCACTAACTTCACACACCATCAGGCTTCCAAGCAGCTCTCAAGGAAACTCAGTTTTCACACTCTAGGCTTAATGCCCTTTGAGTGCCTAGGACTGAAATGAAGCTTGGTGAGCTTCCCACACAAACCAATGCTCCACATGCGTTTCACATGCCACCAACTCCACATTCACAGACAACTTCCTAGCCAAAGCCGTTTTCAGATAGCCATCAATACAAAGGCTCTAGACGCAAATATTGGTGTGAGAGCTAATTCAATCAAGGAAACACTGCATGTTGGTGAAGCGCATATTGAAGAAGAATCAGCCGAGTGGTGCTTGTGGGAGAACAACTCCATTTGGCTCACTAACTTCACACACCATCAGGCTTCCAAGCAGCTCTCAAGGAAACTCAGTTTTCACACTCTAGGCTTAATGCCCTTTGAGTGCCTAGGACTGAAATGAAGCTTGGTGAGCTTCCCACACAAACCAATGCTCCACATGCGTTTCACATGCCACCAACTCCACATTCACAGACAACTTCAGCGCCAAAGCCGTTTTCAGATAGCGCTCATTACAAAGGCTACAGAGGCAAATATTGGTGTGAGAGCTAGTTTAATCAAGGAAACATTGCATGTTGGTGAAGCGCATATTGAAGAAGAATCAGCCGAGTGGTTCTTCTGGGAGAACAACTCCATTTGGCTCACTAACTTCACACACCATCAGGCTTCCAAGCAGCTCTCAAGGAAACTCAGTTTTCACACTCTAGGCTTAATGCCCTTTGAGTGCCTTAGCTAGGACTGAAATGGAGCATGGTGAGCTTCCCACACAAACCAATGTTCCACATGCGGGTTTCACATGCCACCAACTCCACATTCACAGACAACTTCAGCGCCAAAGATGTTTTCAGAGCCCTCAATACAAAGGCTCTAGGCGCAAATATTGGTGTGAGAGCTAATTCAATCAAGGAAACACTGCATGTTGGTGAAGCGCATATTGAAGAAGAATCAGCCGAGTGGTTCTTGTGGGAGAACAACTCCATTTGGCTCACTAACTTCACACACCATCAGGCTTCCAAGCAGCTCTCAAGGAAACTCAGTTTTCACACTCTATGCTTAAAGCCCATTGGGTGCATTATCTAGGAATGAACCTGGTAGAGCATCCCACACAGACCAATGCTCCACATGCGGGTTTCACATGCCACCAACTCCACATTCACAAACAACTTCAGCGCCAAAGCCCTTTTCAGAGAGCCCTCAATACAAAGGCTCCAGACGAAAATATTGGTGTGAGAGCTAATTCAATCAAGGAAACACTGCATGTTGGTGAAGCACATATTGAAGAAGAATCAGCCGACTGGTTCTTGTGGGAGAACAACTCCATTTGGCTCACTAACTTCACACACCATCAGGCTTCCAAGCAGCTCTCAAGGAAACTCAGTTTTCACACTCTAGGCTTAAAGCCCATTGGGTGCATTATCTAGGAATGAACCTGGTAGAGCATCCCACACAGACCAATGCTCCACATGCGGGTTTCACATGCCACCAACTCCACATTCACAAACAACTTCAGCGCCAAAGCCGTTTTCAGAGAGCCCTCAATGCAAAGGCTCTAGGCGCAAATATTGGTGTGAGAGCTAATTCAATCAAGGAAACACTGCATGTTGGTGAAGCACATATTGGAGAAGAATCAGCCGTGTAGTTCTTGTGGGAGAACAACTCCATTTGGCTCACTAACTTCACACACCATCAGGCTTCCAAGCAGCTCTCAAGGAAACTCAGTTTTCACACTCTAGGCTTAATGCCCTTTGAGTGCATTATGTAGGAATGAACCTGGTAGAGCATCCCACACAAACCAATGCTCCACATGCGGGTTTCACATGCCACCAACTCCACATTCACAGACAACTTCCTAGCCAAAGCCGTTTTCAGATAGCCCTCAATGCAAAGGCTCTAGGCGCAAATATTGGTGTGAGAGCTAATTCAATCAAGGAAACACTGCATGTTGGTGAAGCACATATTGGAGAAGAATCAGCCGTGTAGTTCTTGTGGGAGAACAACTCCATTTGGCTCACTAACTTCACACACCATCAGGCTTCCAAGCAGCTCTCAAGGAAACTCAGTTTTCACACTCTAGGCTTAATGCCCTTTGAGTGCCTAGGACTGAAATGAAGCTTGGTGAGCTTCCCACACAAACCAATGCTCCACATGCCGGTTTCACATGCCACCAACTCCACATTCACAGACAACTTCCTAGCCAAAGCCGTTTTCAGATAGCCCTCAATACAAAGGCTCTAGGCGCAAATATTGGTGTGAGAGCTAATTCAATCAAGGAAACACTGCATGTTGGTGAAGTGCATATTGAAGAAGAATCAGCTGAGTGGTTCTTGTGGGAGAACAACTCCATTTGGCTCACTAACTTCACACACCATCAGGCTTCCAAGCAGCTCTCAAGGAAACTCAGTTTTCACACACTAGGCTTAATGCCCTTTGAGTGCATTATGTAGGAATGAACCTGGTAGAGCATTCCACACAAACCAATGCTCCACATGCGGGTTTCACATGCCACCAACTCCACATTCACAGACAACTTCAGCGCCAAAGCCGATTTCAGATAGAGCTCAATGCAAATGCTCTAGACGCAAATATTGGTGTGAGAGCTAATTCAATCAAGGAAACACTGCATGTTGGTGAAGCACATATTGGAGAAAAATCAGCCGAGTAGTTCTTGTGGGAGAACAACTCCATTTGGCTCACTAACTTCACACACCATCAGGCTTCCAAGCAGCTCTCAAGGAAACTCAGTTTTCACACTCTAGGCTTAATGCCCTTTGAGTGCCTAGGACTGAAACGAAGCTTGGTGAGCTTCCCACACAAACCAATACTCCACATGCGAGTTTCACATGCCACCAACTCCACATTCACAGACAACTTCCTAGCCAAAGCCGTTTTCAGATAGCCCTCAATACAAAGGCTCTAGGCGCAAATATTGGTGTGAGAGCTAATTCAATCAAGGAAACACTGCAGGTTGGTGAAGCGCATATTGAAGAAGAATCAGCCGAGTGGTGCTTGTGGGAGAACAACTCCATTTGGCTCACTAACTTCACACACCATCAGGCTTCCAAGCAGCTCTCAAGGAAACTCAGTTTTCACACTCTAGGCTTAATGCCCTTTGAGTGCATTATCTAGGAATGAACCGGGTAGAGCATCCCACACAAACCAATGCTCCACATGCG
The DNA here is from genome assembly GCF_030435755.1 of Ochotona princeps. NCBI lineage: Eukaryota > Metazoa > Chordata > Mammalia > Lagomorpha > Ochotonidae > Ochotona > Ochotona princeps. The sequence continues at coordinate 87,167 of NW_026696651.1, read as the reverse complement.
GGTTTCACATGCCACCAACTCCACATTCACAGAAAACTTCAGCGCCAAAGATGTTTTCAGATAGCCCTCAATACAAAGGCTCTAGGCGCAAATATTGGTGTGAGAGCTAATTCAATCAAGGAAACACTGCAGGTTGGTGAAGCGCATATTGAAGAAGAATCAGCCGAGTGGTTCTTGTGGGAGAACAACTCCATTTGGCTCACTAACTTCACACACCATCAGGCTTCCAATCAGCTCTCAAGGAAACTCAGCTTTCACACTCTAGGCTTAATGCCCTTTGAGTGCATTATCTAGGAATGAACCTGTTAGACCATCCCACACAAACCAATGCTCCACATGCGGGTTTCACATGCCACCATCTCCACATTCACAGACAACTTCAGCGCCAAAGCCGATTTCAGATAGCCCTCAATGCAAAGGCTCTAGGCGCAAATGTTGGTGTGAGAGCTAATTCAATCAAGGAAACACTGCATGTTGGTGAAGCGCATATTGAAGAAGAATCAGCCGAGTGGTTCTTGTGGGAGAACAACTCCATTTGGCTCACTAACTTCACACACCATCAGGCTTCCAAGCAGCTCTCAAGGAAACTCAGTTTTCACACTCTAGGCTTAATGCCCTTTGAGTGCATTATCTAGGAATGAACCTGTTAGACCATCCCACACAAACCAATGCTCCACATGCGGGTTTCACATGCCACCAACTCCACATTCACAGACAACTTCAGCGCCAAAGCCGATTTCAGATAGCCCTCAATGCAAAGGCTCTAGGCGCAAATATTGGTGTGAGAGCTAATTCAATCAAGGAAACACTGCATGTTGGTGAAGCGCATATTGAAGAAGAATCAGCCGAGTGGTTCTTGTGGGAGAACAACTCCATTTGGCTCACTAACTTCACACACCATCAGGCTTCCAAGCAGCTCTCAAGCAAACTCAGTTTTCACACTCTAGGCTTAATGCCCTTTGAGTGCATTATCTAGGAATGAACCTGTTAGACCATCCCACACAAACCAATGCTCCACATGCGGGTTTCACATGCCACCAACTCCACATTCACAGACAACTTCAGCGCCAAAGCCGTTTTCAGATAGCCCTCAATACAAAGGCTCCAGACGCAAATATTGCTGTGAGAGCTAATTCAATCAAGGAAACACTGCATGTTGGTGAAGCGCATATTGAAGAAGAATCAGCCGAGTGGTGCTTGTGGGAGAACAACTTCATTTGGCTCACTAACTTCACACACCATCAGGCTTCCAATCAGCTCTCAAGGAAACTCAGCTTTACACTCTAGGCTTAATGCCCTTTGAGTGCATTATCTAGGAATCAACCTGTTAGACCATCCCACACAAACCAATGCTCCACATGCGGGTTTCACATGCCACCAACTCCACATTCACAGAAAACTTCAGCGCCAAAGCCGATTTCAGATAGCCCTCAGTGCAAAGGCTCTAGGCGCAAATATTGGTGTGAGAGCTAATTCAATCAAGGAAACACTGCATGTTGGTGAAGCGCATATTGAAGAAGAATCAGCCGAGTGGTTCTTGTGGGAGAACAACTCCATTTGGCTCACTAACTTCACACACCATCAGGCTTCCAAGCAGCTCTCAAGGAAACTCAGTTTTCACACTCTAGGCTTAATGCCCTTTGAGTGCATTATCTAGGAATGAACCTGTTAGACCATCCCACACAAACCAATGCTCCACATGCGGGTTTCACATGCCACCAACTCCACATTCACAGACAACTTCCTAGCCAAAGCCGTTTTCAGATAGCCCTCAATACAAAGGCTCCAGACGCAAATATTGCTGTGAGAGCTAATTCAATCAAGGAAACACTGCATGTTGGTGAAGCGCATATTGAAGAAGAATCAGCCGAGTGGTGCTTGTGGGAGAACAACTTCATTTGGCTCACTAACTTCACACACCATCAGGCTTCCAAGCAGCTCTCAAGGAAACTCAGTTTTCACACTCTAGGCTTAATGCCCTTTGAGTGCATTATGTAGGACAGAAATGAAGCTTGGTGAGCTTCCCACACAAACCAATGCTCCACATGCGGGTTTCACATGCCACCAACTCCACATTCACAGAGAACTTCCTCGCCAAAGCCGTTTTCAGATAGCCCTCAATACAAAGGCTCTAGGCGCAAATATTGGTGTGAGAGCTAATTCAATCAAGGAAACACTGCATGTTGGTGAAGCGCATATTGAAGAAGAATCAGCCGAGTGGTTCTTGTGGGAGAACAACTCCATTTGGTTCACTAACTTCACACACCATCAGGCTTCCAAGCAGCTCTCAAGGAAACTCAGTTTTCACACTCTATGCTTAATGCCCTTTGAGTGCATTATGTAGGAATGAACCTGGTAGAGCATCCCACACAAACCAATGCTCCACATGCGGGTTTCACATGCCACCAACTCCACATTCACAGACAACTTCAGCGCCAAAGCCGTTTTCAGATAGCCTTCAATTCAAAGGCTCTAGGCGCAAATATTGGTGTGAGAGCTAATTCAATCAAGGAAACACTGCATGTTGGTGAAGCGCATATTGAAGAAGAATCAGCCGAGTGGTTCTTGTGGGAGAACAACTCCATTTGGCTCACTAACTTCACACACCATCAGGCTTCCAAGCAGCTCTCAAGGAAACTCAGTTTTCACACTCTAGGCTTAATGCCCTTTGAGTGCCTAGGACTGAAATGAAGCTTGGTGAGCTTCCCACACAAACCAATGCTCCACATGCCTTTTTCACATGCCACCAACTCCACATTCACAGACAACTTCCTAGCCAATGCCGTTTTCAGATAGCCCTCAATACAAAGGCTCTAGGCGCAAATATTTGTGTGAGAGCTAATTCAATCAAGGAAACACTGCATGTTGGTGAAGTGCATATTGAAGAAGAATCAGCTGAGTGGTTCTTGTGGGAGAACAACTCCATTTGGCTCACTAACTTCACACACCATCAGGCTTCCAAGCAGCTCTCAAGGAAACTCAGTTTTCACACTCTAGGCTTAATGCCCTTTGAGTACATTATCTAGGAATGAACCTGTAGAGCATTCCACACAAACCAATGCTCCACATGCGTGTTTCACATGCCACCAACTCCACATTCACAGACAACTTCAGCGCCAAAGCCGTTTTCAGATAGCCCTCAATACAAATACCCAGACGCAAATATTGGTGTGAGAGCTAATTCAATCAAGGAAACACTGCATGTTGGTGAAGCGCATATTGAAGAAGAATCAGCCGAGTGGTTCTTGTGGGAGAACAACTCCATTTGGCTCACTAACTTCACACACCCATCAGGCTTCCAAGCAGCTCTCAAGGAAACTCAGTTTTAACACTCTAGCCTTAATGCCCTTTGAGTGCCTAGGACTGAAATGAAGCTTGGTGAGCTTCCCACACAAACCAATGCTCCACATGCCGGTTTCACATGCCACCAACTCTACATTCACAGAAAACTTCAGCGCCAAAGATGTTTTCAGAGCCCTCAATACAAAGGCTCTAGGCGCAAATATTGGTGTGAGAGCTAATTCAATCAAGGAAACACTGCATGTTGGTGAAGCGCATATTGAAGAAGAATCAGCCGAGTGGTTCTTGTGGGAGAACAACTCCATTTGGCTCACTAACTTCACACACCATCAGGCTTCCAAGCAGCTCTCAAGGAAACTCAGTTTTCACACTCTATGCTTAAAGCCCATTGGGTGCATTATCTAGGAATGAACCTGGTAGAGCATCCCACACAGACCAATGCTCCACATGCGGGTTTCACATGCCACCAACGCCACATTCACAAACAACTTCAGCGCCAAAGCCCTTTTCAGAGAGCCCTCAATACAAAGGCTCCAGACGAAAATATTGGTGTGAGAGCTAATTCAATCAAAGAAACACTGCATGTTGGTGAAGCACATATTGAAGAAGAATCAGCCGAGTGGTTCTTGTGGGAGAACAACTCCATTTGGCTCACTAACTTCACACACCATCAGGCTTCCAAGCAGCTCTCAAGGAAACTCAGTTTTCACACTCTAGGCTTAATGCCCTTTGAGTGCATTATGTAGGAATGAACCTGGTAGAGCATCCCACACAAACCAATGCTCCACATGCGGGTTTCACATGCCACCAACTCCACATTCACAGACAACTTCCTAGCCAAAGCCGTTTTCAGATAGCCCTCAATACAAAGGCTCTAGGCGCAAATATTGGTGTGAGAGATAATTCAATCAAGGAAACACTGCATGTTGGTGAAGCGCATATTGAAGAAGAATCAGCCGAGTGGTTCTTGTGGGAGAACAACTCCATTTGGCTCACTAACTTCACACACCATCAGGCTTCCAAGTAGCTCTCAAGGAAACTCAGTTTTCACACTCTAGGCTTAATGCCCTTTGAGTGCATTATGTAGGACTTAAATGAAGCTTGGTGAGCTTCCCACACAAAACAATGCTCCACATGCGGGTTTCACATGCCACCAACTCCACATTCACAGACAACTTCAGCGCCAAAGCCGTTTTCAGATAGCCCTCAATGCAAAGGCTCTAGGCGCAAATATTTGTGTGAGAGCTAATTCAATCAAGGAAACACTGCATGTTGGTGAAGCGCATATTGAAGAAGAATCAGCCGAGTGGTTCTTGTGGGAGAACAACTCCATTTGGCTCACTAACTTCACACCACCATCAGGCTTCCAAGTAGCTCTCAAGGAAACTCAGTTTCACACTCTAGGCTTAATGCCCTTTGAGTGCATTATGTAGGAATGAAATGAAGCTTGGTGAGCTTCCCACACAAAACAATGCTCCACATGCGGGTTTCACATGCCACCAACTCCACATTCACAGACAACTTCAGCGACCAAAGCCATTTTCAGATAGCGCTCATTACAAAGGCTACAGAGGCAAATATTGGTGTGAGAGCTAGTTTAATCAAGGAAACACTGCATGTTGGTGAAGCGCATATTGAAGAAGAAATAGCCGAGTGGTTCTTGTGGGAGAACAACTCCATTTGGCTCACTAACTTCACACACCATCAGGCTTCCAAGCAGCTCTCAAGGAAACTCAGTTTTCACATTCTATGCTTAAAGCCCATTGGGTGCATTATCTAGGAATGAACCTGGTAGAGCATCCCACAGAGACCAATGCTCCACATGCGAGTTTCACATGCCACCAACTCCACATTCACAGACAACTTCAGCGCCAAAGTCGTTTTCATATAGCCCTCAATACAAAGGCTCTAGGCGCAAATATTTGTGTGAGAGCTAATTCAATCAAGGACACACTGCATGTTGGGTGAAGCGCATATTGAAGAAGAATACGCCGAGTTTTTCTTGTGGGAGAACAACTCCATTTGGCTCACTAACTTCACACACCATCAGCCTTCCAAGCAGGTCTCAAGGAAACTCAGTTTTCACACTCTAGCCTTAATGCCCTTTGAGTGCCTAGGACTGAAATGAAGCTTGGTGAGCTTCCCACACAAATCAATGCTCCACATGCGGGTTTCACATGCCACAAACTCCACATTCACAGACAACTTCAGCGCCCAAAGCCGTTTTCAGATAGCCCTCAATACAAATAACCCAGACGCAAATATTGGTGTGAGAGCTAATTCAATCAAGGAAACACTGCATGTTGGTGAAGCGCATATTGGAAGAAGAATCAGCCGAGTGGTTCTTGTGGGAGAACAACTCCATTTGGCTCACTAACTTCACACACCATCAGGCTTCCAAGCAGCTCTCAAGGAAACTCAGTTTTAACACTCTAGCCTTAATGCCCTTTGAGTGCCTAGGACTGAAATGAAGCTTGGTGAGCTTCCCACACAAACCAATGCTCCACATGCCGGTTTCACATGCACCAACTCTACATTCACAGAAAACTTCAGCGCCAAAGATGTTTTCAGAGCCCTCAATACAAAGGCTCTAGGCGCAAATATTGGTGTGAGAGCTAATTCAATCAAGGAAACACTGCATGTTGGTGAAGCGCATATTGAAGAAGAATCAGCCGAGTGGTTCTTGTGGGAGAACAACTCCATTTGGCTCACTAACTTCACACACCATCAGGCTTCCAAGCAGCTCTCAAGGAAACTCAGTTTTCACACTCTATGCTTAAAGCCCATTGGGTGCATTATCTAGGAATGAACCTGGTAGAGCATCCCACACAGACCAATGCTCCACATGCGGGTTTCACATGCCACCAACGCCACATTCACAAACAACTTCAGCGCCAAAGCCCTTTTCAGAGAGCCCTCAATACAAAGGCTCCAGACGAAAATATTGGTGTGAGAGCTAATTCAATCAAAGAAACACTGCATGTTGGTGAAGCACATATTGAAGAAGAATCAGCCGAGTGGTTCTTGTGGGAGAACAACTCCATTTGGCTCACTAACTTCACACACCATCAGGCTTCCAAGCAGCTCTCAAGGAAACTCAGTTTTCACACTCTAGGCTTAATGCCCTTTGAGTGCATTATGTAGGAATGAACCTGGTAGAGCATCCCACACAAACCAATGCTCCACATGCGGGTTTCACATGCCACCAACTCCACATTCACAGACAACTTCCTAGCCAAAGCCGTTTTCAGATAGCCCTCAATACAAAGGCTCTAGGCGCAAATATTGGTGTGAGAGATAATTCAATCAAGGAAACACTGCATGTTGGTGAAGCGCATATTGAAGAAGAATCAGCCGAGTGGTTCTTGTGGGAGAACAACTCCATTTGGCTCACTAACTTCACACACCATCAGGCTTCCAAGTAGCTCTCAAGGAAACTCAGTTTTCACACTCTAGGCTTAATGCCCTTTGAGTGCATTATGTAGGACTTAAATGAAGCTTGGTGAGCTTCCCACACAAAACAATGCTCCACATGCGGGTTTCACATGCCACCAACTCCACATTCACAGACAACTTCAGCGCCAAAGCCGTTTTCAGATAGCCCTCAATGCAAAGGCTCTAGGCGCAAATATTTGTGTGAGAGCTAATTCAATCAAGGAAACACTGCATGTTGGTGAAGCGCATATTGAAGAAGAATCAGCCGAGTGGTTCTTGTGGGAGAACAACTCCATTTGGCTCACTAACTTCACACACCATCAGGCTTCCAAGTAGCTCTCAAGGAAACTCAGTTTTCACACTCTAGGCTTAATGCCCTTTGAGTGCATTATGTAGGAATGAAATGAAGCTTGGTGAGCTTCCCACACAAAACAATGCTCCACATGCGGGTTTCACATGCCACCAACTCCACATTCACAGACAACTTCAGCGCCAAAGCCATTTTCAGATAGCGCTCATTACAAAGGCTACAGAGGCAAATATTGGTGTGAGAGCTAGTTTAATCAAGGAAACACTGCATGTTGGTGAAGCGCATATTGAAGAAGAAATAGCCGAGTGGTTCTTGTGGGAGAACAACTCCATTTGGCTCACTAACTTCACACACCATCAGGCTTCCAAGCAGCTCTCAAGGAAACTCAGTTTTCACATTCTATGCTTAAAGCCCATTGGGTGCATTATCTAGGAATGAACCTGGTAGAGCATCCCACAGAGACCAATGCTCCACATGCGAGTTTCACATGCCACCAACTCCACATTCACAGACAACTTCAGCGCCAAAGTCGTTTTCATATAGCCCTCAATACAAAGGCTCTAGGCGCAAATATTTGTGTGAGAGCTAATTCAATCAAGGACACACTGCATGTTGGTGAAGCGCATATTGAAGAAGAATACGCCGAGTTTTTCTTGTGGGAGAACAACTCCATTTGGCTCACTAACTTCACACACCATCAGCCTTCCAAGCAGGTCTCAAGGAAACTCAGTTTTCACACTCTAGCCTTAATGCCCTTTGAGTGCCTAGGACTGAAATGAAGCTTGGTGAGCTTCCCACACAAATCAATGCTCCACATGCGGGTTTCACATGCCACAAACTCCACATTCACAGAAAACTTCAGCGCCAAAGATGTTTTCAGATAGCCCTCAATACAAAGGCTCTAGGCGCAAATATTGGTGTGAGAGCTAATTCAATCAAGGAAACACTGCATGTTGGTGAAGCACATATTGAAGAAGAATCAGCCGAGTTTTTCTTGTGGGAGAACAACTCCATTTGGCTCACTAACTTCACACACCATCAGGCTTCCAAGCAGCTCTCAAGCAAACTCAGTTTTCACACTCTAGGCTTAATGCCCTTTGAGTGCATTATTTAGGACTGAAATGAAGCTTGGTGAGCTTCCCACACAAACCAATGCTCCACATGCGGGTTTCACATGCCACCAACTCCACATTCACAGACAACTTCAACGCCAAAGCCGTTTTCAGATAGCCCTCAATGCAAAGGCTCTAGGCGCAAATATTGGTGTGAGAGCTAATTCAATCAAGGAAACACTGCATGTTGGTGAACCGCATATTGAAGAAGAATCAGCCGAGTGGTTCTTGTGGGAGAACAACTCCATTTGGCTCACTAACTTCACACACCATCAGGCTTCCAAGTAGCTCTCAAGGAAACTCAGTTTTCACACTCTAGGCTTAATGCCCTTTGAGTGCATTATGTAGGACAGAAATGAAGCTTGGTGAGCTTCCCACACAAAACAATGCTCCACATGCGGGTTTCACATGCCACCAACTCCACATTCACAGACAACTTCAGCGCCAAAGCCGTTTTCAGATAGCGCTCATTACAAAGGCTACAGAGGCAAATATTGGTGTGAGAGCTAGTTTAATCAAGGAAACACTGCATGTTGGTGAAGCGCATATTGAAGAAGAATCAGCCGAGTGGTTCTTGTGGGAGAACAACTCCATTTGGCTCACTAACTTCACACACCATCAGGCTTCCAAGCAGCTCTCAAGGAAACTCAGTTTTCACACTCTAGGCTTAATGCCCTTTGAGTGCCTAGGACTGAAATTTAGCTTGGTGAGCTTCCCACACAAAACAATGCTCCACATGCGGGTTTCACATGCCACCAACTCCACATTCACAGACAACTTCAGCGCCAAAGCTGTTTTCAGATAGCCCTCAATACAAAGGCTCTAGGCACAAATATTGGTGTGAGAGCTAATTCAATCAAGGAAACACTGCATGTTGGTGAAGCACATATTGAAGAAGAATTAGCCGAGCGGTTCTTGTGGGAGAACAACTCCATTTGGCTCACTAACTTCACACACCATCAGGCTTCCAAGCAGCTCTCAAGGAAACTCAGTTTTCACACTCTAGGCTTAATGCCCTTTGAGTTCCTAGGACTGAAATGAAGCTTGGTGAGCTTCCCAAACAAACGAATGCTCCACATGCGGGTTTCACATGCCACCAACTCCACATTCACAGACAACTTCCTAACCAAAGCCGTTTTCAGATAGCCCTCAATACAAAGGCTCTAGGGCGCAAATATTTGTGTGAGAGCTAATTCAATCAAGGAAACACTGCATGTTGGTGAAGCGCATATTGAAGAAGAATCAGCCGAGTGGTTCTTGTGGTAGAACAACTCCATTTGGCTCACTAACTTCACACACCATCAGGCTTCCAAGCAGCTCTCAAGGAAACTCAGTTTTCACACTCTAGGCTTAATGCCCTTTGAGTGCCTGGGACTGAAATGAAGCTTGGTGAGCTTCCCACACAAACCAATGCTCCACATGCGGGTTTCACATGCCACCAACTCCACATTCACACACAACTTCCTAGCCAAAGCCGTTTTCAGATAGCCCTCAATACAAAGGCTCTAGGGGCAAATATTGGTGTGAGAGCTAATTCAATCAAGGCAACACTGCATGTTGGTGAAGCGCATATTGAAGAAGAATCAGCCGAGTGGTTCTTGTGGGAGAACAACTCCATTTGGCTCACTAACTTCACACACCATCAGGCTTCCAAGCAGCTCTCAAGGAAACTCAGTTTTCACACTCTAGGCTTAATGCCCTTTGAGTGCATTATGTAGGACTGAAATGAAGCTTGGTGAGCTTCCCACACAAAACAATGCTCCACATGCGGGTTTCACATGCCACCAACTCCACATTCACAGACAACTTCCTAGCCAAAGCCGTTTTCAGATAGCCCTCAATACAAAGGCTCTAGGCGCAAATATTGGTGTGAGAGCTAATTCAATCAAGGAAACACTGCATGTTGGTGAAGCACATATTGGAGAAGAATCAGCCGAGTAGTTCTTGTGGGAGAACAGCTCCATTTGGCTCACTAACTTCACACACCATCAGGCTTCCAAGCAGCTCTCAAGGAAACTCAGTTTTCACACTCTAGGCTTAATGCCCTTTGAGTGCATTATCTAGGAATGAACCTGGTAGAGCATCCCACACAAACCAATGCTCCACATGCGGGTTTCACATGCCACCAACTCCACATTCACAGACAACTTCAGCGCCATAGCAGTTTTCAGATAGCCCTCAATGCAAAGGCTCTATGGCGCAAATATTGGTGTGAGAGCTAATTCAATCAAGGAAACACTGCATGTTGGTGAAGCGCATATTGAAGAAGAATCAGCCGAGTGGTTCTTGTGGGAGAACAACTCCATTTGGCTCACTAACTTCACACAGCATCAGGCTTCCAAGCAGCTCTCAAGGAAACTCAGTTTTCACACTCTAGGCTTAATGCCCTTTGAGTGCATTATGTAGGAATGAACCTGGTAGAGCATCCCACACAAACCAATGCTCCACATGCGGGTTTCACATGCCACCAACTCCACATTCACAGACAACTTCAGCGCCAAAGCCGTTTTCAGATAGCCCTCAATACAAAGGCTCTAGGCGCAAATATTGGTGTGAGAGCTAATTCAATCAAGGAAACACTGCATGTTGGTGAAGTGCATATTGAAGAAGAATCAGCCGAGTGGTTCTTGTGGGAGAACAACTCCATTTGGCTCACTAACTTCACACACCATCAGGCTTCCAAGCAGCTCTCAAGGAAACTCAGTTTTCACACTCTAGGCTTAATGCCCTTTGAGTGCATTATGTAGGAATGAACCTGGTAGAGCATTCCACACAAACCAATGCTCCACATGCGGGTTTCACATGCCACCAACTCCACATTCACAGACAACTTCAGCGCCAAAGCCGTTTTCAGATAGCCCTCAATACAAAGGTTCCAGACGCAAATATTGGTGTGAGAGCTAATTCAATCAAGGAAACACTGCATGTTGGTGAAGCGCATATTGAAGAAGAATCAGCCGAGTGGTTCTTGTGTTAGAACAACTCCATTTGGCTCACTAACTTCACACACCATCAGGCTTCTAAGCAGCTCTCAAGGAAACTCAGTTTTCACACTCTAGGCTTAATGCCCTTTGAGTGCATTATCTAGGAATGAACCGGGTAGAGCATCCCACACAAACCAATGCTCCACATGCGGGTTTCACATGCCACCAACTCCACATTCACAGACAACTTCAGCGCTTAAGCCATTTTCAGATAGCCCTCAATACAAAGGCTCTAGGCCCAAACATTTGTGTGAGAGCTAATTCAATCAAGGAAACACGGCATGTTGGTGAAGCGCATATTGAAGAAGAATACGCCGAGCGGTTCTTGTGGGAGAACAACTCCATTTGGCTCACTAACTTCACACACCATCAGGCTTCCAAGCAGGTCTCAAGGAAACTCAGTTTTCACACTCTAGCCTTAATGCCCTTTGAGTGCCTAGGACTGAAATGAAGCTTGGTGAGCTTCCCACACAAACCAATGCTCCACATGCGGGTTTCACATGCCACCAACTCCACATTCACAGACAACTTCAGCGCCAAAGCCATTTTCAGATAGCGCTCATTACAAATGCTACAGAGGCGCAAATATTGGTGTGAGAGCTAATTCAATCAAGGAAACACTGCATGTTGGTGAAGCGCATATTGAAGAAGAATCAGCCGAGTGGTTCTTGTGGGAGAACAACTCCATTTGGCTCACTAACTTCACACACCATCAGGCTTCCAAGCAGCTCTCAAGCAAACTCAGTTTTCACACTCTATGCTTAAAGCCCATTGGGTGCATTATCTAGGAATGAACCTGGTAGAGCATCCCACACAAAACAATGCTCCACATGCGGGTTTCACATGCCACCAACTCCACATTCACAGACAACTTCAGCGCCAAAGCCGTTTTCAGATAGCCCTCAATGCAAAGGCTCTAGGCGCAAATATTGGTGTGAGAGCTAATTCAATCAAGGAAACACTGCATGTTGGTGAAGCGCATATTGAAGAAGAATCAGCCGAGTGGTTCTTGTGGGAGAACAACTCCATTTGGCTCACTAACTTCACACACCATCAGGCTTCCAAGCAGCTCTCAAGGAAACTCAGTTTTCACACTCTAGGCTTAATGCCCTTTGAGTGCATTATGTAGGAATGAACCTGGTAGAGCATCCCACACAAACCAATGCTCCACATGCGGGTTTCACATGCCACCAACTCCACATTCACAGACAACGTCAGCGCCAAGGCCGTTTTCAGATAGCCCTCAATGCAAAGGCTCTAGGCGCAAATATTTGTGTGAGGGCTAATTCAATCAAGGAAACACTGCATGTTGGTGAAGCGCATATTGAAGAAGAATCAGCCGAGTGGTTCTTGTGGGAGAACAACTCTATTTGGCTCACTAACTTCACACACCATCAGCCTTCCAAGCAGCTCTCAAGGAAACTCAGTTTTCACACTCTAGGCTTAATGCCCTTTGAGGGCATTATGTAGGACTGAAATGAAGCTTGGTGAGCTTCCCACACAAAACAATGCTCCACATGCGGGTTTCACATGCCACCAACTCCACATTCACAGACAACTTCAGCGCCAAAGCCGTTTTCAGATAGCCCACAATGCAAAGGCTCTAGGCGCAAATATTGGTGTGAGAGCTAAGTCAATCAAGGAAACACTGCATGTTGGTGAAGCGCATATTGAAGAAGAATCAGCCGAGTGGTTCTTGTGGTAGAACAACTCCATTTGGCTCACTAACTTCACACACCATCAGGCTTCCAAGCAGCTCTCAAGGAAACTCAGTTTTCACACTCTAGGCATATTGCCCTTTGAGTTCCTAGGACTGAAATGAAGCTTGGTGAGCTTCCCAAACAAACGAATGCTCCACATGCGGGTTTCACATGCCACCAACTCCACATTCACAGACAACTTCCTAACCAAAGCCATTTTCAGATAGCCCTCAATACAAAGGCTCTAGGGCGCAAATATTTGTGTGAGAGCTAATTCAATCAAGGAAACACTGCATATTGGTGAAGCGCATATTGAAGAAGAATCAGCCGAGTGGTTCTTGTGGGAGAACAACTCCATTTGGCTCACTAACTTCACACACCATCAGGCTTCCAAGCAGCTCTCAAGGAAACTCAGTTTTCACACTCTAGGCTTAAAGCCCTTTGAGTGCCTGGGACTGAAATGAAGCTTGGTGAGCTTCCCACACAAACCAATGCTCCACATGCGGGTTTCACATGCCACCAACTCCACATTCACAGACAACTTCAGCGCCAAAGCCGATTTCAGATAGCCCTCAATGCAAAGGCTCTAGGCGCAAATATTAGTGTGAGAGCTAATTCAATCAAGGAAACACAGCATGTTGGTGAAGCACATATTGAAGAAGAATCACCCGAGTGGTTCTTGTGGGAGAACAACTCCATTTGGCTCACTAACTTCACACACCATCAGGCTTCCAAGCAGCTCTCAAGCAAACTCAGTTTTCACACTCTAGCCTTAATGCCCTTTGAGTGCATTATGTAGGACTGAAATGAAGCTTGGTGAGCTTCCCACACAAACCAATGCTCCACATGCGAGTTTCACATGCCACCAACTCCACATTCACACACAACTTCCTAGCCAAAGCCGTTTTCAGATAGCCATCAATACAAAGGCTCTAGACGCAAATATTGGTGTGAGAGCTAATTCAATCAAGGAAACACTGCATGTTGGTGAAGCGCATATTGAAGAAGAATCAGCCGAGTGGTTCTTGTGGGAGAACAACTCCATTTGGCTCACTAACTTCACACACCATCAGGCTTCCAAGCAGCTCTCAACGAAACTCAGTTTTCACACTCTAGGCTTAATGCCCTTTGTGTGCCTTAGCTAGGACTGAAATGGAGCTTGGTGAGCTTCCCACACAAACCAATGCTCCACATGCGGGTTTCACATGCCACAAACTCCACATTCACAGACAACTTCAGCGCCAAAAGCCCTTTTCAGATAGCCTTCAATTCAAAGGCTCTAGGCGCAAATATTGGTGTGAGAGCTAATTCAATCAAGGAAACACTGCATGTTGGTGAAGCGCATATTGAAGAAGAATCAGCCGAGTGGTTCTTGTGGGAGAACAACTCCATTTGGCTCACTAACTTCACACACCATCAGGCTTCCAAGCAGCTCTCAAGGAAACTCAGTTTTCACACTCTAGGCTTAATGCCCTTTGAGTGCATTATGTAGGAATGAACCTGGTAGAGCATCCCACACAAACCAATGCTCCACATGCGGGTTTCACATGCCACCAACTCCACATTCACAGACAACTTCAGCGCCATAGCAGTTTTCAGATAGCCCTCAATGCAAAGGCTCTACGGCGCAAATATTGCTGTGAGAGCTAATTCAATCAAGGAAACACTGCATGTTGGTGAAGCGCATATTGAAGAAGAATCAGCCGAGTGGTTCTTGTGGGAGAACAACTCCATTTGGCTCACTAACTTCACACACCATCAGGCTTCCAAGCAGCTCTCAAGGAAACTCAGTTTTCACACTCTAGGCTTAATGCCCTTTGAGTGCATTATCTAGGAATGAACCTGGTAGAGCATCCCGACAAACCAATGCTCCACATGCGGGTTTCACATGCCACCAACTCCACATTCACAGACAACTTCCTAGCCAAAGCCGTTTTCAGATAGCCCTCAATACAAAGGCTCTAGGCGCAAATATTGGTGTGAGAGCTAATTCAATCAAGGAAACACTGCATGTTGGTGAAGTGCATATTGAAGAAGAATCAGCCGAGTGGTTCTTGTGGGAGAACAACTCCATTTGGCTCCCTAACTTCACACACCATCAGGCTTCCAAGCAGCTCTCAAGGAAACTCAGTTTTCACACTCTAGGCTTAATGCCCTTTGAGTGCATTATCTATGAATGAACATGGTAGAGCATTCCACACAAACCAATGCTCCACATGCGGGTTTCACATGCCACCAACTCCACATTCACAGACAACTTCAGCGCCAAAGCCGTTTTCAGATAGCCCTCAATACAAAGGTTCCAGACGCAAATATTGGTGTGAGAGCTAATTCAATCAAGGAAACACTGCATGTTGGTGAAGCGCATATTGAAGAAGAATCAGCCGAGTGGTTCTTGTGGGAGAACAACTCCATTTGGCTCACTAACTTCACACACCATCAGGCTTCCAAGCAGCTCTCAAGGAAACTCAGTTTTCACACTCTAGGCTTAATGCCCTTTGAGTGCATTATCTAGGAATGAACCTGGTAGAGCATTCCACACAAACCAATGCTCCACATGCGGGTTTCACATGCCACCAACTCCACATTCACAGACAACTTCAGCGCCAAAGCCGTTTTCACATAGCCCTCAATACAAAGGCTCTAGGCCCAAATATTTGTGTGAGAGCTAATTCAATCAAGGAAACACGGCATGTTGGTGAAGCGCATATTGAAGAAGAATACGCCGAGCGGTTCTTGTGGGAGAACAACTCCATTTGGCTCACTAACTTCACACACCATCAGGCTTCCAAGCAGGTCTCAAGGAAACTCAGTTTTCACACTCTAGCCTTAATGCCCTTTGAGTGCCTAGGACTGAAATGAAGCTTGGTGAGCTTCCCACACAAACCAATGCTCCACATGCGGGTTTCACATGCCACCAACTCCACATTCACAGACAACTTCAGCGCCAAAGATTTTTTCAGATAGCCCTCAATACAAAGGCTCTAGGCGCAAATATTGGTGTGAGAGCTAATTCAATCAAGGAAACACTGCATGTTGGTGAAGGGCATATTGAAGAAGAATCAGCCGAGTGGTTCTTGAGGGAGAACAACTCCATTTGGCTCACTAACTTCACACACCATCAGGCTTCCAAGCAGGTCTCAAGGAAACTCAGTTTTCACACTCTAGGCTTAATGCCCTTTGAGTGCCTTAGCTAGGACTGAAATGGAGCTTGGTGAGCTTCCCACACAAACCAATGCTCCACATGCGGGTTTCACATGCCACAAACTCCACATTCACAGACAACGTCAGCGCCAAAGCCCTTTTCAGATAGCCTTCAATTCAAAGGCTCTAGGCGCAAATATTGGTGTGAGAGCTAATTCAATCAAGGAAACAATGCATGTTGGTGAAGCGCATATTGAAGAAGAATCAGCCGAGTGGTTCTTGTGGGAGAACAACTCCATTTGGCTCACTAACTTCACACACCATCAGGCTTCCAACCACCTCTCAAGGAAACTCAGTTTTCACACTCTAGGCTTAATGCCCTTTGAGTGCATTATGTAGGAATGAACCTGGTAGAGCATCCCACACAAACCAATGCTCCACATGCGGGTTTCACATGCCACCAACTCCACATTCACAGACAACTTCAGCGCCACAGCCGTTTTCAGATAGCCCTCAATGCAAAGGCTCTACGGCGCAAATATTGCTGTGAGAGCTAATTCAATCAAGGAAACACTGCATGTTGGTGAAGCGCATATTGAAGAAGAATCAGCCGAGTGGTTATTGTGGGAGAACAACTCCATTTGGCTCACTAACTTCACACACCATCAGGCTTCCAAGCAGCTCTCAAGGAAACTCAGTTTTCACACTCTAGGCTTAATGCCCTTTGAGTGCATTATCTAGGAATGAACCTGGTACAGCATCCCACACAAACCAATGCTCCACATGCGGGTTTCACATGCCACCAACTCCACATTCACAGACAACCTCAGCGCCAAAGCCGTTTTCAGATAGCCCTCAATACAAAGGTTCTAGGCGCAAATATTGGTGTGAGAGCTAAGTCAATCAAGGAAACACTGCATGTTGGTGAACCGCAATTTGAAGAAGAATCAGCCAAGTGGTTCTTGTGGGAGAACAACTCCATTTGGCTCACTAACTTCACACACCATCAGGCTTCCAAGCAGCTCTCAAGGAAACTCAGTTTTCACACTCTAGGCTTAATGCCCTTTGAGTGCATTATCTATGAATGAACCTGGTACAGCATCCCACACAAACCAATGCTCCACATGCGGGTTTCACATGCCAACAACTCCACATCCACAGACTACTTCAGCGCCAAAGCCGTTTTCAGATAGCCCTCAATACAAAGGCTCTAGACGCAAATATTGGTGTGAGAGCTAATTCAATCAAGGAAACACTGCATGTTGGTGAAGCGCATATTGAAGAAGAATCAGCCGAGTGGTTCTTGTGGGAGAACAACTCCATTTGGCTCACTAACTTCACACAGCATCAGGCTTCCAAGCAGCTCTCAAGGAAACTCAGTTTTCAAACTCTAGGCTTAATGCCCTTTGAGGGCATTATGTAGGACTGAAATGAAGCTTGGTGAGCTTCCCACACAAAACAATGCTCCACATGCGGGTTTCACATGCCACCAACTCCACATTCACAGACAACTTCAGCGCCAAAGCCGTTTTCAGATAGCCCTCAATACAAAGGCTCTAGGCGCAAATATTGCTGTGAGAGCTAATTCAATCAAGGAAACACTGCATGTTGGTGAAGCGCATATTGAAGAAGAATCAGCCGAGTGGTTCTTGTGGGAGAACAACTTCATTTGGCTCACTAACTTCACACACCATCAGGCTTCCAAGCAGCTCTCAAGGAAACTCAGTTTTCACACTCTAGCCTTAATGCCCTTTGAGTGCCTAGGACTGAAATGAAGCTTGGTGAGCTTCCCACACAAACCAATGCTCCACATGCGGGTTTCACATGCCACCAACTCCACATTCACAGACAACTTCAGCGCCAAAGCCGTTTTCAGATAGCCCACAATGCAAAGGTTCTAGGCGCAAATATTGGTGTGAGAGCTAAGTCAATCAAGGAAACACTGCATGTTGGTGAACCGCAATTTGAAGAAGAATCAGCCAAGTGGTTCTTGTGGGAGAACAACTCCATTTGGCTCACTAACTTCACACACCATCAGGCTTCCAAGCAGCTCTCAAGGAAACTCAGTTTTCACACTCTAGGCTTAATGCCCTTTGAGTGCATTATCTAGGAATGAACCTGGTACAGCATGCCACACAAAACAATGCTCCACATGCGGGTTTCACATGCCACCAACTCCACATTCACAGACAACTTCAGCGCCAAAGCCGTTTTCAGATAGCCCTCAATTCAAAGGCTCTAGGCGCAAATATTGGTGTGAGAGCTAATTCAATCAAGGAAACACTGCATGTTGGTGAAGCGCATATTGAAGAAGAATCAGCCGAGTGGTTCTTGTGGGAGAACAACTCCATTTGGCTCACTAACTTCACACACCATCAGGCTTCCAAGCAGCTCTCAAGGAAACTCAGTTTTCACACTCTATGCTTAAAGCCCATTGGGTGCATTATCTAGGAATGAACCTGGTAGAGCATCCCACACAGACCAATGCTCCACATGCGGGTTTCACATGCCACCAACTCCACATTCACAAACAACTTCAGCGCCAAAGCCCTTTTCAGAGAGCCCTCAATACAAAGGCTCCAGACGCAAATATTGCTGTGAGAGCTAATTCAATCAAGGAAACACTGCATGTTGGTGAAGCGCATATTGAAGAAGAATCAGCCGAGTGGTTCTTGTGGGAGAACAACTCCATTTGGCTCACTAACTTCACACAGCATCAGGCTTCCAAGCAGCTCTCAAGGAAACTCAGTTTTCACACTCTAGCCTTAATGCCCTTTGAGTGCCTAGGACTGAAATGAAGCTTGGTGAGCTTCCCACACAAACCAATGCTCCACATGCGGGTTTCACATGCCACCAACTCGACATTCACAGACAACTTCAGCACCAAAGATGTTTTCAGATAGCCCTCAATACAAAGGCTCTAGGCGCAAATATTGGTGTGAGAGCTAATTCAATCAAGGAAACACTGCATGTTGGTGAAGCGCATATTGAAGAAGAATCAGCCGAGTGGTTCTTGTGGGAGAACAACTCCATTTGGCTCACTAACTTCACACACCATCAGGCTTCCAAGCAGCTCTCAAGCAAACTCAGTTTTCACACTCTAGGCTTAATGCCCTTTGAGTGCATTATGTAGGAATGAACCTGGTAGAGCATCCCACACAAACCAATGCTCCACATGCGGGTTTCACATGCCACCAACTCGACATTCACAGACAACTTCAGCGCCAAAGCCCTTTTCAGATAGCCCTCAATGCAAAGGCTCTAGACGCAAATATTGTTGTGAGAGCTAATTCAATCAAGGAAACACTGCATGTTGGTGAAGCGCATATTGAAGAAGAATACGCCAACCGGTTCTTGTGGGAGAACAACTCCATTTGGCTCACTAACTTCACACACCATCAGGCTTCCAAGCAGCTCTCAAGGAAACTAAGTTTTCACACTCTAGGCATAATGCCCTTTGAGTGCATTATGTAGGACTGAAATGAAGCTTGGTGAGCTTCCCACACAAACCAATGCTCCACATGCGGGTTTCACATGCCACCAACTCCACATTCACAGACAACTTCAGCGCCAAAGCCGTTTTCAGATAGCGCTCATTACAAAGGCTACAGAGGCAAATATTGGTGTGAGAGCTAGTTCAATCAAGGAAAGACTGCATGTTGGTGAAGCGCATATTGAAGAAGAATACGCCAAGCGGTTCTTGTGGGAGAACAACTCCATTTGGCTCACTAACTTCACACACCATCAGGCTTAAAAGCAGCTCTCAAGAAAACTCAGTTTTCACACTCTATGCTTAAAGCCCATTGGGTGCATTATCTAGGAATGAACCTGGTAGAGCATCCCACACAGACCAATGCTCCACATGCGGGTTTCACATGCCACCAACTCCACATTCACAAACAACTTCAGCGCCAAAGCCCTTTTCAGATAGCCCTCAATACAAAGGCTCCAGACGCAAATATTGCTGTGAGAGCTAATTCAATCAAGGAAGCACTACGTGTTCGTGAAGCGCTTATTGAAGAAGAATCAGCCGAGTGGTTCTTGTGGAAGAACAACTCCATTTGGCTCACTAACTTCACACACCATCAGGCTTCCAAGCAGCTCTCAAGGAAACTCAGTTTTCACACTCTAGGCTTAATGCCCTTTGAGTGCCTAGGACTGAAATGAAGCTTGGTGAGCTTCCCACACAAAACAATGCTCCACATGCGGGTTTCACATGCCACCAACTCCACATTCACAGACAACTTCAGCGCCAAAGCCCTTTTCAGATAGCCCTCAATACAAAGGCTCTAGGCGCAAATATTGGTGTGAGAGCTAATTCAATCAAGGAAACACTGCATGTTGGTGAAGCGCATATTGAAGAAGAATCAGCTGAGTGGTTCTTGAGGGAGAACAACTCCATTTGGCTCACTAACTTCACACACCATCAGGCTTCCAAGCAGCTCTCAAGGAAACTCAGTTTTCACACTCTAGGCTTAATGCCCTTTGAGTGCCTAGGACTGAAATGAAGCTTGGTGAGCTTCCCACACAAACCAATGCTCCACATGCGGGTTTCACATGCCACCAACTCCACATTCACAGACAACTTCCTAGCCAAAGCCGTTTTCAGATAGCCCTCAATACAAAGGCTCTAGGCGCAAATATTGGTGTGAGACCTAATTCAATCAAGGAAACACTGCATGTTGGTGAAGCGCATATTGAAGAAGAATCAGCCGAGTGGTTCTTGAGGGAGAACAACTCTATTTGGCTCACTAACTTCACACACCATCAGGCTTCCAAGCAGTTCTCAAGGAAACTCAGTTTTCACAATCTAGGCTTAATGCCCTTTGAGTGCATTATGTAGGACTGAAATGAAGCTTGGTGAGCTTCCCACACAAACCAATGCTCCACATGCGGGTTTCACATGCCACCAACTCCACATTCACAGACAACTTCCTAGACAAAGCCGTTTTCAGATAGCCCTCAATACAAAGGCTCTAGGCGCAAATATTGGTGTGAGAGCTAATTCAATCAAGGAAACACTGCATGTTGGTGAAGCGCATATTGAAGAAGAATCAGCCTAGTGGTTCTTGTGGGAGAACAACTCCATTTGGCTCACTAACTTCACACACCATCAGGCTTCCAAGCAGCTCTCAAGGAAACTCAGTTTTCACACTCTAGCCTGAATGCCCTTTGAGTGCATTATTAGGACTGAAATGAAGCTTGGTGAGCTTCCCACACAAAACAATGCTCCACATGCGGGTTTCACATGCCACCAACTCCACATTCACAGACAACTTCAGCGCCAAAGCCCTTTTCAGATAGCCCTCAATACAAAGGCTCTAGGCGCAAATATTGGTGTGAGAGCTAATTCAATCAAGGAAACACTGCATGTTGGTGAAGCGCATATTGAAGAAGAATCAGCTGAGTGGTTCTTGAGGGAGAACAACTCCATTTGGCTCACTAACTTCACACACCATCAGGCTTCCAAGCAGCTCTCAAGGAAACTCAGTTTTCACACTCTAGGCTTAATGCCCTTTGAGTGCCTAGGACTGAAATGAAGCTTGGTGAGCTTCCCACACAAACCAATGCTCCACATGCGGGTTTCACATGCCACCAACTCCACATTCACAGACAACTTCCTAGCCAAAGCCGTTTTCAGATAGCCCTGAATACAAAGGCTCTAGGCGCAAATATTGGTGTGAGACCTAATTCAATCAAGGAAACACTGCATGTTGGTGAAGCGCATATTGAAGAAGAATCAGCCGAGTGGTTCTTGAGGGAGAACAACTCTATTTGGCTCACTAACTTCACACACCATCAGGCTTCCAAGCAGCTCTCAAGGAAACTCAGTTTTCACAATCTAGGCTTAATGCCCTTTGAGTGCATTATGTAGGACTGAAATGAAGCTTGGTGAGCTTCCCACACAAACCAATGCTCCACATGCGGGTTTCACATGCCACCAACTCCACATTCACAGACAACTTGCTAGACAAAGCCGTTTTCAGATAGCCCTCAATACAAAGGCTCTAGGCGCAAATATTTGTGTGAGAGCTAATTCAATCAAGGAAACACTGCATGTTGGTGAAGCGCATATTGAAGAAGAATCAGCCGAGTGGTTCTTGTGGGAGAACAACTCCATTTGGCTCACTAACTTCACACACCATCAGGCTTCCAAGCAGCTCTCAAGGAAACTCAGTTTTCACACTCTAGCCTGAATGCCCTTTGAGTGCATTATTAGGACTGAAATGAAGCTTGGTGAGCTTCCCACACAAAACAATGCTCCACATGCGGGTTTCACATGCCACCAACTCCACATTCACAGACAACTTCAGCGCCAAAGCCGTTTTCAGATAGCCCTCAATGCAAAGGCTCTAGGCACAAATATTGCTGTGAGAGCTAATTCAATCAAGGAAACACTGCATGTTGGTGAACCGCATATTGAAGAAGAATCAGCCGAGTGGTTCTTGTGGGAGAACAACTCCATTTGGCTCACTAACTTCACACACCATCAGGCTTCCAAGCAGCTCTCAAGGAAACTCAGTTTTCACACTCTAGGCTTAATTCCCTTTGAGTGCATTATCTAGGAATGAACCTGGTACAGCATCCCACACAAACCAATGCTCCACATGCGGGTTTCACATGCCAACAACTCCACATCCACAGACAACTTCAGCGCCAAAGCCGTTTTCAGATAGCCCTCAATACAAAGGCTCTAGGCGCAAATATTGGTGTGAGAGCTAATTCAATCAAAGAAACACTGCATGTTGGTGAAGCGCATATTGAAGAAGAATACGCCGAGTGGTTCTTGTGGGAGAACAACTCCATTTGGCTCACTAACTTCACACAGCATCAGGCTTCCAAGCAGCTCTCAAGCAAACTCAGTTTTCACACTCTAGGCTTAATGCCCTTTGAGTGCCTAGGACGGAAAAGAAGCTTGGTGAGCTTCCCACACAAACCAATGCTCCACATGCGGGTTTCACATGCCACCAACTCTACATTCACAGACAGCTTCAGCGCCAAAGCAGTTTACAGATAGCCCTCAATGCAAAGGCTCTAGGCGCAAATATTGGTGTGAGAACTAATTCAATCAAGGAAACACTGCATGTTGGTGAAGCGCATATTGAAGAAGAATCAGCCGAGTGGTTCTTGTGGGAGAACAACTCCATTTGGCTCACTAACTTCACACACCATCAGGCTTCCAAGCAGCTCTCAAGGAAACTCAGTTTTCACACTCTAGGCTTAATGCCCTTTGAGTGCATTATGTAGGAATGAACCTGGTAGAGCATCCCACACAAACCAATGCTCCACATGCGGGTTTCACATGGCACCAACTCCACATTCACAGACAACGTCAGCGCCAAAGCCGTTTTCAGATAGCCCTCAATGCAAAGGCTCTAGGCGCAAATATTTGTGTGAGGGCTAATTCAATCAAGGAAACACTGCATGTTGGTGAAGCGCATATTGAAGAAGAATCAGCCGAGTGGTTCTTGTGGGAGAACAACTCCATTTGGCTCACTAACTTCACACACCATCAGGCTACCAAGCAGCTCTCAAGGAAACTCAGTTTTCACACGCTAGGCTTAATGCCCTTTGAGGGCATTATGTAGGACTGAAATGAAGCTTGGTGAGCTTCCCACACAAAACAATGCTCCACATGCGGGTTTCACATGCCACCAACTCCACATTCACAGACAACTTCAGCGCCAAAGCCGTTTTCAGATAGCCCTCAATACAAAGGCTCTAGGCGCAAATATTGGTGTGAGAGCTAATTCAATCAAGGAAACACTGCATGTTGGTGAAGCGCATATTGAAGAAGAATCAGCCGAGTGGTTCTTGTGGGAGAACAACTCCATTTGGCTCACTAACTTCACACACCATCAGGCTTCCAAGCAGCTCTCAAGGAAACTCAGTTTTCACACACTAGGCTTAATGCCCTTTGAGTGCCTGGGACTGAAATGAAGCTTGGTGAGCTTCCCACAATAAACAATGCTCCACATGCGGGTTTCACATGCCACCAACTGCACATTCACAGACAACTTCCTAGCCAAAGCCGTTTTCAGATAGCCCACAATGCAAAGGCTCTAGGCGCAAATATTGGTGTGAGAGCTAAGTCAATCAAGGAAACACTGCATGTTGGTGAACCGCATATTGAAGAAGAATCAGCCAAGTGGTTCTTGTGGGAGAACAACTCCTTTTGGCTCACTAACTTCACACACCATCAGGCTTCCAAGCAGCTCTCAAGGAAACTCAGTTTTCACACTCTAGGCTTAATGCCCTTTGAGTGCATTATCTAGGACTGAAAAGAATCTTGGTGAGCTTCCCACACAAACCAATGCTCCACATGGGAGTTTCACATGCCACCAACTCCACATTCACAGACAGCTTCAGCGCCAAATCCATTTTCAGATAGCCCTCAATGCAAAGGCTCTAGGCGCAAATATTTGTGTGAGAGCTAATTCAATCAAGGAAACACTGCATGTTGGTGAAGCGCATATTGAAGAAGAATCAGCCGAGTGGTTCTTGTGGGAGAACAACTCCATTTGGCTCACTAACTTCACACACCATCAGGCTTCCAAGCAGCTCTCAAGGAAACTCAGTTTTCACACTCTAGGCTTAATGCCCTTTGAGTGCCTAGGACTGAAATTTAGCTTGGTGAGCTTCCCACACAAAACAATGCTCCACATGCGGGTTTCACATGCCACCAACTCCACATTCACACACAACTTCCTAGCCAAAGCCGTTTTCAGATAGCCCTCAATACAAAGGCTCTAGGGGCAAATATTGGTGTGAGAGTTAATTCAATCAAGGCAACACTGCATGTTGGTGAAGCGCATATTGAAGAAGAATCAGCCGAGTGGTTCTTGTGGGAGAACAACTCCATTTGGCTCACTAACTTCACACACCATCAGGCTTCCAAGCAGCTCTCAAGGAAACTCAGTTTTCACACTCTATGCTTAGTGCCCTTTGAGTGCATTATGTAGGAATGAACCTGGTAGAGCATCCCACACAAACCAATGCTCCACATGCGGGTTTCACATGCCACCAACTCTACATTCACAGACAACTTCAGCGCCAAAGCCGTTTTCAGATAGCCCTCAATTCAAAGGCTCTAGGCGCAAATATTGGTGTGAGAGCTAATTCAATCAAGGAAACACTGCATGTTGGTGAAGCGCATATTGAAGAAGAATCAGCCGAGTGGTTCTTGTGGGAGAACAACTCCATTTGGCTCACTAACTTCACACACCATCAGGCTTCCAAGCAGCTCTCAAGGAAACTCAGTTTTCACACTCTAGGCTTAATGCCCTTTGAGTGCATTATGTAGAAATGAACCTGGTAGAGCATCCCGACAAACCAATGCTCCACATGCGGGTTTCACATGCCACCAACTCCACATTCACAGACAACTTCCTAGCCAAAGCCGTTTTCAGATAGCCCTCAATACAAAGGCTTTAGGGCACAAATATTGGTGTGAGAGCTAATTCAATCAAGGAAACACTGCATGTTGGTGAAGCGCATATTGAAGAAGAATCAGCCGAGTGGTTCTTGAGGGAGAACAACTCCATTTGGCTCACTAACTTCACACACAATCAGGCTTCCAAGCAGCTCTCAAGGAAACTCAGTTTTCACACTCTAGGCTTAATGCCCTTTGAGTGCCTAGGACTGAAATGAAGCTTGGTGAGCTTCCCACACAAACGAATGCTCCACATGCGTGTTTCACATGCCACCAACTCCACATTCACAGACAACTTCAGCGCCAAAGCTGTTTTCAGATAGCCCTCAATACAAAGGCTCTAGGTGCAAATATTTGTGTGAGAGCTAATTCAATCAAGGAAACACTGCATGTTGGTGAAGCGCATATTGAACAAGAATCAGCCGAGTGGTTCTTGTGGGAGAACAACTCCATTTGGCTCACTAACTTCACACACCATCAGGCTTCCAAGCAGCTCTCAAGGAAACTCAGTTTTCACACTCTAGGCTTAATGCCCTTTGAGTGCATTATCTAGGAATGAACCTGGTAGAGCATCCCACACAAACCAATGCTCCACATGCGGGTTTCACATGGCACCAACTCCACATTCACAGACAACTTCAGCGCCAAAGCCGTTTTCAGATAGCCCTCAATGCAAAGGCTCTAGGCGCAAATATTTGTGTGAGGGCTAATTCAATCAAGGAAACACTGCATGTTGGTGAAGCGCATATTGAAGAAGAATCAGCCGAGTGGTTCTTGTGGGAGAACAACTCCATTTGGCTCACTAACTTCACACACCATCAGGCTACCAAGCAGCTCTCAAGGAAACTCAGTTTTCACACTCTAGGCTTAATGCCCTTTGAGGGCATTATGTAGGACTGAAATGAAGCTTGGTGAGCTTCCCACACAAAACAATGCTCCACATGCGGGTTTCACATGCCACCAACTCCACATTCACAGACAACTTCAGCGCCAAAGCCGTTTTCAGATAGCGCTCAATACAAAGGCTCTAGGCGCAAATATTGCTGTGAGAGCTAATTCAATCAAGGAAACACTGCATGTTGGTGAAGCGCATATTGAAGAAGAATCAGCCGAGTGGTTCTTGTGGGAGAACAACTCCATTTGGCTCAATAACTTCACACACCATCAGGCTTCCAAGCAGCTCTCAAGGAAACTCAGTTTTCACACACTAGGCTTAATGCCCTTTGAGTGCCTGGGACTGAAATGAAGCTTGGTGAGCTTCCCACACAAAACAATGCTCCACATGGGAGTTTCACATGCCACCAACTCCACATTCACAGACAGCTTCAGCGCAAAATCCATTTTCAGATAGCCCTCAATGCAAAGGCTCTAGGCGCAAATATTTGTGTGAGAGCTAATTCAATCAAGGAAACACTGCATGTTGGTGAAGCGCATATTGAAGAAGAATCAGCCGAGTGGTTCTTGTGGGAGAACAACTCCATTTGGCTCACTAACTTCACACACCATCAGGCTTCCAAGCAGCTCTCAAGGAAACTCAGTTTTCACACTCTAGGCTTAATGCCCTTTGAGTGCCTGGGACCTAAATTAAGCTTGGTGAGCTTCCCACACAAAACAATGCTCCACATGCGGGTTTCACATGCCACCAACTCCACATTCACACACAACTTCCTAGCCAAAGCCGTTTTCAGATAGCCCTCAATACAAAGGCTCTAGGGGCAAATATTGGTGTGAGAGTTAATTCAATCAAGGCAACACTGCATGTTGGTGAAGCGCATATTGAAGAAGAATCAGCCGAGTGGTTCTTGTGGGAGAACAACTCCATTTGGCTCACTAACTTCACACACCATCAGGCTTCCAAGCAGCTCTCAAGGAAACTCAGTTTTCACACTCTAGGATTAATGCCCTTTGAATGCATTATGTAGGAATGAACCTGGTAGAGCATCCCACACAAACCAATGCTCCACATGCGGGTTTCACATGCCACCAACTCTACATTCACAGACAACTTCAGCGCCAAAGCCGTTTTCAGATAGCCCTCAATTCAAAGGCTCTAGGCGCAAATATTGGTGTGAGAGCTAATTCAATCAAGGAAACACTGCATGTTGGTGAAGCGCATATTGAAGAAGAATCAGCCGAGTGGTTCTTGTGGGAGAACAACTCCATTTGGCTCACTAACTTCACACACCATCAGGCTTCCAAGCAGCTCTCAAGGAAACTCAGTTTTCACACTCTAGGCTTAATGCCCTTTGAGTGCATTATGTAGAAATGAACCTGGTAGAGCATCCCGACAAACCAATGCTCCACATGCGGGTTTCACATGCCACCAACTCCACATTCACAGACAACTTCCTAGCCAAAGCCGTTTTCAGATAGCCCTCAATACAAAGGCTTTAGGGCACAAATATTGGTGTGAGAGCTAATTCAATCAAGGAAACACTGCATGTTGGTGAAGCGCATATTGAAGAAGCATCAGCCGAGTGGTTCTTGTGGGAGAACAACTCCATTTGGCTCACTAACTTCACACACCATCAGGCTTCCAAGCAGTTCTCAAGGAAACTCAGTTTTCACACTCTATGCTGAATGCCCTTTGAGTGCATTATGTAGAAATGAACCTGGTAGAGCATCCCACACAAACCAATGCTCCACATGCGGGTTTCACATGGCACCAACTCCACATTCACAGACAACTTCAGCGCCAAGCCGTTTTCAGATAGCCCTCAATACAAAGGCTCTAGGCGCAAATATTGGTGTGAGAGCTAATTCAATCAAGGAAACACTGCATGTTGGTGAAGCACATATTGAAGAAGAATCAGCCGAGTGGTTCTTGTGGGAGAACAACTCCATTTGGCTCACTAACTTCACACACCATCAGGCTTCCAAGCAGCTCTCAACGAAACTCAGTTTTCACACTCTAGGCTTAATGCCCTTTGAGTGCCTGGGACTGAAATGAAGCTTGGTGAGCTTCCCAAACAAAACAATGCTCCACATGCGGGTTTCACATGCCACCAACTCCACATTCACAGACAACTTCCTAGCCAAAGCCGTTTTCAGATAGCCCTCAATACAAAGGCTTTAGGGCACAAATATTGGTGTGAGAGCTAATTCAATCAAGGAAACACTGCATGTTGGTGAAGCGCATATTGAAGAAGAATCAGCCGAGTGGTTCTTGAGGGAGAACAACTCCATTTGGCTCACTAACTTCACACACCATCAGGCTTCCAAGCAGCTCTCAAGGAAACTCAGTTTTCACACTCTAGGCTTAATGCCCTTTGAGTGCCTAGGACTGAAATGAAGCTTGGTGAGCTTCCCACACAAACGAATGCTCCACATGCGTGTTTCACATGCCACCAACTCCACATTCACAGACAACTTCAGCGCCAAAGCTGTTTTCAGATAGCCCTCAATACAAAGGCTCTAGGTGCAAATATTTGTGTGAGAGCTAATTCAATCAAGGAAACACTGCATGTTGGTGAAGCACATATTGAAGAAGAATACGCCAACCGGTTCTTGTGGGAGAACAACTCCATTTGGCTCACTAACTTCACACACCATCAGGCTTCCAAGCAGCTCTCAAGGAAACTCAGTTTTCACACTCTAGGCTTAATGCCCTTTGACGGCATTATGTAGGACTGAAATGAAGCTTGGTGAGCTTCCCACACAAACCAATGCTCCACTTGCGTGTTTCACATGCCACCAACTCTACATTCACAGACAGCTTCAGCGCCAAAGCCGTTTTCAGATAGCCCTCAATTCAAAGGCTCTAGGCGCAAATATTGGTGTGAGAGCTAATTCAATCAAGGAAACACTGCATGTTGGTGAAGCGCATATTGAAGAAGAATCAGCCGAGTGGTTCTTGTGGGAGAACAACTCCATTTGGCTCATTAACTTCACACACCATCAGGCTTCCAAGCAGCTCTCAAGGAAACTCAGTTTTCACACTCTAGGCTTAATGCCCTTTGAGTGCCTAGGACTGAAATGAAGCTTGGTGAGCTTCCCACACAAACGAATGCTCCACATGCGTGTTTCACATGCCACCAACTCTACATTCACAGACAACTTCAGCGCCAAAGCCGTTTTCAGATAGCCCTCAATACAAAGGCTCTAGGCGCAAATATTGGTGTGAGAGCTAATTCAATCAAGGAAACACTGCATGTTGGTGAAGCGCATATTGAAGAAGAATCACCCGAGTGGTTCTTGTGGGAGAACAACTCCATTTGGCTCATTAACTTCACACACCATCAGGCTTCCAAGCAGCTCTCAAGGAAACTCAGTTTTCACACTCTACGCTTTAGCCCTTTGAGTGCATTATGTAGAAATGAACCTGGTAGAGCATCCCGACAAACCAATGCTCCACATGCGGGTTTCACATGCCACCAACTCCACATTCACAGACAACTTCAGCGCCAAAGCCCTTTTCAGAGAGCCCTCAATACAAAGGCTCTAGATGCAAATATTGTTGTGAAAACTAATTCAATCAAGGAAACACTGCATGTTGGTGAAGGGCATATTGAAGAAGCATCAGCCGAGTGGTTCTTGTGGGAGAACAACTCCATTTGGCTCACTAACTTCACACACCATCAGGCTTCCAAGCAGCTCTCAAGGAAACTCAGTTTTCACACTCTATGCTGAATGCCCTTTGAGTGCATTATGTAGAAATGAACCTGGTAGAGCATCCCACACAAACCAATGCTCCACATGCGGGTTTCACATGCCACCAACTCCACATTCACAGACAACTTCAGCGCCAAAGCCGTTTTCAGATAGCCCTCAATACAAAGGCTCTAGGCGCAAATATTGGTGTGAGAGCTAATTCAATCAAGGAAACACTGCATGTTGGTGAAGCGCATATTGAAGAAGAATCAGCCGAGTGGTTCTTGTGGGAGAACAACTCCATTTGGCTCATTAACTTCACACACCATCAGGCTTCCAAGCAGCTCTCAAGGAAACTCAGTTTTCACACTCTAGGCTTAATGCCCTTTGAGTGCCTAGGACTGAAATGAAGCTTGGTGAGCTTCCCACACAAACGAATGCTCCACATGCGTGTTTCACATGCCACCAACTCTACATTCACAGACAACTTCAGCGCCAAAGCCGTTTTCAGATAGCCCTCAATACAAAGGCTCTAGGCGCAAATATTGGTGTGAGAGCTAATTCAATCAAGGAAACACTGCATGTTGGTGAAGCGCATATTGAAGAAGAATCACCCGAGTGGTTCTTGTGGGAGAACAACTCCATTTGGCTCATTAACTTCACACACCATCAGGCTTCCAAGCAGCTCTCAAGGAAACTCAGTTTTCACACTCTACGCTTTAGCCCTTTGAGTGCATTATGTAGAAATGAACCTGGTAGAGCATCCCGACAAACCAATGCTCCACATGCGGGTTTCACATGCCACCAACTCCACATTCACAGACAACTTCAGCGCCAAAGCCCTTTTCAGAGAGCCCTCAATACAAAGGCTCTAGATGCAAATATTGTTGTGAAAACTAATTCAATCAAGGAAACACTGCATGTTGGTGAAGGGCATATTGAAGAAGCATCAGCCGAGTGGTTCTTGTGGGAGAACAACTCCATTTGGCTCACTAACTTCACACACCATCAGGCTTCCAAGCAGCTCTCAAGGAAACTCAGTTTTCACACTCTATGCTGAATGCCCTTTGAGTGCATTATGTAGAAATGAACCTGGTAGAGCATCCCACACAAACCAATGCTCCACATGCGGGTTTCACATGCCACCAACTCCACATTCACAGACAACTTCAGCGCCAAAGCCGTTTTCAGATAGCCCTCAATACAAAGGCTCTAGGCGCAAATATTGGTGTGAGAGCTAATTCAATCAAGGAAACACTGCATGTTGGTGAAGCACATATTGAAGAAGAATGAGCCGAGTGGTTCTTGTGAGAGAACAACTCCATTTGGCTCACTAACTTCACACACCATCAGGCTTCCAAGCAGCTCTCAAGGAAACTCAGTTTTCACACTCTAGGCTTAATGCCCTTTGAGTGCCTGGGACTGAAATGAAGCTTGGTGAGCTTCCCACACAAAACAATGCTCCACATGCGGGTTTCACATGCCACCAACTCCACATTCACAGACAACTTCAGCGCCAAAGCCGTTTTCAGATAGCCCTCAATACAAAGGCTCTAGGCACAAATATTGGTGTGAGAGCCAATTCAATCAAGGAAACACTGCATGTTGGTGAAGCGCATATTGAAGAAGAATCAGCCGAGTGGTTCTTGTGGGAGAACAACTCCATTTGGCTCACTAACTTCACACACCATCAGGCTTCCAAGCAGCTCTCAAGGAAACTCAGTTTTCACACTCTAGGCTTATGCCCTTTGAGTGCATTATGTAGAAATGAACCTGGTAGAGCATCCCACACAAACCAATGCTCCACATGCGGGTTTCACATGGCACCAACTCCACATTCACAGACAACTTCAGCGCCAAAGCCGTTTTCAGATAGCCCTCAATACAAAGGCTCTAGGTGCAAATATTGGTGTGAGAGCTAATTCAATCAAGGAAACACTGCATGTTGGTGAAGCGCCTATTGAAGAAGCATCAGCCGAGTGGTTCTTGTGGGAGAACAACTCCATTTGGCTCACTAACTTCACACACCATCAGGCTTCCAAGCAGCTCTCAAGGAAACTCAGTTTTCACACTCTAGGCTTAATGCCCTTTGAGTGCCTAGGACTGAAATGAAGCTTGGTGAACTTCCCACACAAACGAATGCTCCACATGCGGGTTTCACATGCCACCAACTCCACATTCACAGACAACTTCAGCGCCAAAGCCGTTTTCAGATAGCCCTCAATACAAAGGCTCTAGGGCGCAAATATTTGTGTGAGAGCTAATTCAATCAAGGAAACACTGCATGTTGGTGAAGCGCATATTGAAGAAGAATCAGCCGAGTGGTTCTTGTGGGAGAACAACTCCATTTGGCTCACTAACTTCACACACCATCAGGCTTCCAAGCAGCTCTCAAGGAAACTCAGTTTTCACACTCTAGGCTTAATGCCCTTTGACGGCATTATGTAGGACTGAAATGAAGCTTGGTGAGCTTCCCACACAAAACAATGCTCCACATGCGGGTTTCACATGCCATCAACTCCAGATTCACAGACAACTTCAGCGCCAAAGCCATTTTCAGATAGCCCTCAATACAAAGGCTCTAGATGAAAATATTGGTGTGAGAACTAATTCAATCAAGGAAACACTGCATGTTGGTGAAGCGCATATTGAAGAAGCATCAGCCGAGTGGTTCTTGTGGGAGAACAACTCCATTTGGCTCACTAACTTCACACACCATCAGGCTTCCAAGCAGCTCTCAAGGAAACTCAGTTTTCACACTCTATGCTGAATGCCCTTTGAGTGCATTATGTAGAAATGAACCTGGTAGAGCATCCCACACAAACCAATGCTCCACATGCGGGTTTCACATGCCACCAACTCCACATTCACAGACAACTTCAGCGCCAAAGCCGTTTTCAGACAGCCCTCAATGCAAAGGCTCTAGGTGCAAATATTGGTGTGAGAGCTAATTCAATCAAGGAAACACTGCATGTTGGTGAAGCGCATATTGAAGAAGAATCAGCCGAGTGGTTCTTGTGGGAGAACAACTCCATTTGGCTCACTAACTTCACACACCATCAGGCTTCCAAGCAGCTCTCAAGGAAACTCAGTATTCACACTCTAGGCTTAATGCCCTTTGAGTGCCTAGGACTGAAATGAAGCTTGGTGAGCTTCCCACACAAAACAATGCTCCACATGCGGGTTTCACATGCCACCAACTCCACATTCACAGACAACTTCCTAGCCAAAGCCGTTTTCAGATAGCCCTCAATGCAAAGGCTCTAGGCGCAAATATTTGTGTGAGAGCTAATTCAATCAAGGAAACACTGCATGTTGGTGAAGCACATATTGAAGAAGAATCAGCCGAGTGGTTCTTGTGGGAGAACAACTCCATTTGGCTCACTAACTTCACACACCATCAGGCTTCCAACCACCTCTCAAGGAAACTCAGTTTTCACACTCTAGGCATATTGCCCATTGCATTATCTAGGACTGAAATGAAGCTTGGTGAGCTTCCCACACAAAACAATGCTCCACATGCGGGTTTCACATGCCACCAACTCCACATTCACAGACAACTTCAGCGCCAAAAGCCGTTTTCAGATAGCCCTCAATACAAAGGCTCTAGGGTGCAAATATTTGTGTGAGAGCTAATTCAATCAAGGAAACACTGCATGTTGGTGAAGCGCATATTGAAGAAGAATCAGCCGAGTGGTTCTTGTGGGAGAACAACTCCATTTGGCTCACTAACTTCACACACCATCAGGCTTCCAAGCAGCTCTCAAGGAAACTCAGTTTTCACACTCTAGGCTTAATGCCCTTTGAGTGCATTATGTAGAAATCAACATGGTAGAGCATCCCACACAAACCAATGCTCCACATGCGGGTTTCACATGGCACCAACTCCACATTCACAGACAACTTCAGCGCCAAAGCCGTTTTCAGATAGCCCTCAATACAAAGGCTCTAGGGCGCAAATATTTGTGTGAGAGCTAATTCAATCAAGGAAACACTGCATGTTGGTGAAGCGCATATTGAAGAAGAATCAGCCGAGTGGTTCTTGTGGGAGAACAACTCCATTTGGCTCACTAACTTCACACACCATCAGGCTTCCAAGCAGCTCTCAAGGAAACTCAGTTTTCACACTCTATTCTAAATGCCCTTTGAGTGCATTATGTAGAAAAGAACCTGGTAGAGCATCCCACACAAACCAATGCTCCACATGCGGGTTTCACATGGCACCAACTCCACATTCACAGACAACTTCAGCGCCAAAGCCCTTTTCAGAGAGGCCTCAATACAAAGGCTCTAGGCGCAAATATTGGTGTGAGAGCTAATTCAATCAAGGAAACACTGCATGTTGGTGAAGCACTTATTGAAGAAGAATCAGCCGAGTGGTTCTTGTGGGAGAACAACTCCATTTGGCTCACTAACTTCACACACCATCAGGCTTCCAACCACCTCTCAAGGAAACTCAGTTTTCACACTCTAGGCATATTGCCCTTTGCATTATCTAGGACTGAAATGAAGCTTGGTGAGCTTCCCACACAAAACAATGCTCCACATGCGGGTTTCACATGCCACCAACTCCACATTCACAGACAACTTCAGCGCCAAAGCCGTTTTCAGATAGCGCTCATTACAAAGGCTCTAGGCGCAAATATTGGTGTGAGAGCTAATTCATTCAAGGAAACACTGCATGTTGGTGAAGCACATATTGAAGAAGAATCAGCCGAGTGGTTCTTGTGGGAGAACAACTCCATTTGGCTCAC
This sequence comes from Ochotona princeps, assembly GCF_030435755.1. Taxonomy (NCBI): domain Eukaryota; kingdom Metazoa; phylum Chordata; class Mammalia; order Lagomorpha; family Ochotonidae; genus Ochotona; species Ochotona princeps. The sequence goes on along the minus strand of NW_026696651.1, from coordinate 52,405 downwards.
TAACTTCACACACCATCAGGCTTCCAAGCAGCTCTCAAGGAAACTCAGTTTTCACACTCTAGGCTTAATGCCCTTTGAGTGCCTGGGACTGAAATGAAGCTTGGTGAGCTTCCCAAACAAAACAATGCTCCACATGCGGGTTTCACATGCCACCAACTCCACATTCACAGACAACTTCCTAGCCAAAGCCGTTTTCAGATAGCCCTCAATACAAAGGCTTTAGGGCACAAATATTGGTGTGAGAGCTAATTCAATCAAGGAAACACTGCATGTTGGTGAAGCGCATATTGAAGAAGAATCAGCCGAGTGGTTCTTGAGGGAGAACAACTCCATTTGGCTCACTAACTTCACACACCATCAGGCTTCCAAGCAGCTCTCAAGGAAACTCAGTTTTCACACTCTAGGCTTAATGCCCTTTGAGTGCCTAGGACTGAAATGAAGCTTGGTGAGCTTCCCACACAAACGAATGCTCCACATGCGGGTTTCACATGCCACCAACTCCACATTCACAGACAACTTCAGCGCCAAAGCTGTTTTCAGATAGCCCTCAATACAAAGGCTCTAGGTGCAAATATTTGTGTGAGAGCTAATTCAATCAAGGAAACACTGCATGTTGGTGAAGCGCATATTGAAGAAGAATCAGCCGAGTGGTTCTTGTGGGAGAACAACTCCATTTGGCTCACTAACTTCACACACCATCAGGCTTCCAAGCAGCTCTCAAGGAAACTCAGTTTTCACACTCTAGGCTTAATGCCCATTGACGGCATTATGTAGGACTGAAATGAAGCTTGGTGAGCTTCCCACACAAACCAATGCTCCACATGCGTGTTTCACATGCCACCAACTCTACATTCACAGACAACTTCAGCGCCAAAGCCGTTTTCAGATAGCCCTCAATTCAAAGGCTCTAGGCGCAAATATTGGTGTGAGAGCTAATTCAATCAAGGAAACACTGCATGTTGGTGAAGCGCATATTGAAGAAGAATCAGCCGAGTGGTTCTTGTGGGAGAACAACTCCATTTGGCTCATTAACTTCACACACCATCAGGCTTCCAAGCAGCTCTCAAGGAAACTCAGTTTTCACACTCTAGGCTTAATGCCCTTTGAGTGCCTAGGACTGAAATGAAGCTTGGTGAGCTTCCCACACAAACGAATGCTCCACATGCGTGTTTCACATGCCACCAACTCTACATTCACAGACAACTTCAGCGCCAAAGCCGTTTTCAGATAGCCCTCAATACAAAGGCTCTAGGCTCAAATATTGTTGTGAGAGCTAATTCAATCAAGGAAACACTGCATGTTGGTGAAGCGCATATTGAAGAAGAATCAGCCGAGTGGTTCTTGTGGGAGAACAACTCCATTTGGCTCATTAACTTCACACACCATCAGGCTTCCAAGCAGCTCTCAAGGAAACTCAGTTTTCACACTCTACGCTTTAGCCCTTTGAGTGCATTATGTAGAAATGAACCTGGTAGAGCATCCCGACAAACCAATGCTCCACATGCGGTTTCACATGCCACCAACTCCACATTCACAGACAACTTCAGCGCCAAAGCCCTTTTCAGAGAGCCCTCAATACAAAGGCTCTAGATGCAAATATTGTTGTGAGAACTAATTCAATCAAGGAAACACTGCATGTTGGTGAAGGGCATATTGAAGAAGCATCAGCCGAGTGGTTCTTGTGGGAGAACAACTCCATTTGGCTCACTAACTTCACACACCATCAGGCTTCCAAGCAGCTCTCAAGGAAACTCAGTTTTCACACTCTAGGCTTAATGCCCTTTGACGGCATTATGTAGGACTGAAATGAAGCTTGGTGAGCTTCCCACACAAAACAATGCTCCACATGCGGGTTTCACATGCCACCAACTCCACATTCACAGACAACTTCAGCGCCAAAGCCGTTTTAAGATAGCCCTCAATTCAAAGGCTCTAGGCGCAAATATTTGTGTGAGAGCTAATTCAATCAAGGAAACACTGCATGTTGGTGAAGCGCATATTGAAGAAGAATCAGCCGAGTGGTTCTTGTGGGAGAACAACTCCATTTGGCTCATTAACTTCACACACCATCAGGCTTCCAAGCAGCTCTCAAGGAAACTCAGTTTTCACACTCTAGGCTTAATGCCCTTTGAGTGCATTATGTAGAAATGAACCTGGTAGAGCATCCCAACAAACCAATGCTCCACATGCGGGTTTCACATGGCACCAACTCCACATTCACAGACAACTTCAGCGCCAAAGCCATTTTCAGATAGCCCTCAATACAAAGGCTCTAGATGAAAATATTGGTGTGAGAACTAATTCAATCAAGGAAACACTGCATGTTGGTGAAGCGCATATTGAAGAAGCATCAGCCGAGTGGTTCTTGTGGGAGAACAACTCCATTTGGCTCACTAACTTCACACACCATCAGGCTTCCAAGCAGCTCTCAAGGAAACTCAGTTTTCACACTCTATGCTGAATGCCCTTTGAGTGCATTATGTAGAAATGAACCTGGTAGAGCATCCCACACAAACCAATGCTCCACATGCGGGTTTCACATGCCACCAACTCCACATTCACAGACAACTTCAGCGCCAAAGCCGTTTTCAGACAGCCCTCAATGCAAAGGCTCTAGGTGCAAATATTGGTGTGAGAGCTAATTCAATCAAGGAAACACTGCATGTTGGTGAAGCGCATATTGAAGAAGAATCAGCCGAGTGGTTCTTGTGGGAGAACAACTCCATTTGGCTCACTAACTTCACACACCATCAGGCTTCCAAGCAGCTCTCAAGGAAACTCAGTATTCACACTCTAGGCTTAATGCCCTTTGAGTGCCTAGGACTGAAATGAAGCTTGGTGAGCTTCCCACACAAAACAATGCTCCACATGCGGGTTTCACATGCCACCAACTCCACATTCACAGACAACTTCCTAGCCAAAGCCGTTTTCAGATAGCCCTCAATGCAAAGGCTCTAGGCGCAAATATTGGTGTGAGAGCTAATTCAATCAAGGAAACACTGCATGTTGGTGAAGCGCATATTGAAGAAGAATCAGCCGAGTGGTTCTTGTGGGAGAACAACTCCATTTGGCTCACTAACTTCACACACCATCAGGCTTCCAAGCAGCTCTCAAGGAAACTCAGTTTTCACACTCTAGGCTTAATGCCCTTTGAGTGCCTGGGACTGAAATTAAGCTTGGTGAGCTTCCCACACAAAACAATGCTCCACATGCGGGTTTCACATGGCACCAACTCCACATTCACACACAACTTCAGGGCCAAAAGCCGTTTTCAGATAGCCCTCAATACAAAGGCTCTAGGGGCAAATATTGGTGTGAGAGCTAATTCAATCAAGCCAACACTGCATGTTGGTGAAGCGCATATTGAAGAAGAATCAGCCGAGTGGTTCCTGTGGGAGAACAACTCCATTTGGCTCACTAACTTCACACACCATCAGGCTTCCAAGCAGCTCTCAAGGAAACTCAGTTTTCACACTCTAGGCTTAATGCCCTTTGATTGCCTAGGACTAAAATGAAGCTTGGTCAGCTTCCCACACAAAACAATGCTCCACATGCGGGTTTCACATGCCACCAACTCCACATTCACAGACAACTTCAGCGCCAAAGCCCTTTTCAGAGAACCCTCAATACAAAGGCTCTAGGCGCAAATATTGGTGTGAGAGCTAATTCAATCAAGGAAACACTGCATGTTGGTGAAGCACATATTGAAGAAGAATCAGCCGAGTGGTTCTTGTGGGAGAACAACTCCATTTGGCTCACTAACTTCACACACCATCAGGCTTCCAACCACCTCTCAAGGAAACTCAGTTTTCACACTCTAGGCATATTGCCCTTTGCATTATCTAGGACTGAAATGAAGCTTGGTGAGCTTCCCACACAAAACAATGCTCCACATGCGGGTTTCACATGCCACCAACTCCACATTCACAGACAACTTCAGCGCCAAAGCCGTTTTCAGATAGCCCTCAATACAAAGGCTCTAGGGTGCAAATATTTGTGTGAGAGCTAATTCAATCAAGGAAACACTGCATGTTGGTGAAGCGCATATTGAAGAAGAATCAGCCGAGTGGTTCTTGTGGGAGAACAACTCCATTTGGCTCACTAACTTCACACACCATCAGGCTTCCAACCACCTCTCAAGGAAACTCAGTTTTCACACTCTAGGCTTAATGCCCTTTGAGTGCATTATGTAGAAATCAACATGGTAGAGCATCCCACACAAACCAATGCTCCACATGCGGGTTTCACATGGCACCAACTCCACATTCACAGACAACTTCAGCGCCAAAGCCGTTTTCAGATAGCCCTCAATACAAAGGCTCTAGGGCGCAAATATTTGTGTGAGAGCTAATTCAATCAAGGAAACACTGCATGTTGGTGAAGCGCATATTGAAGAAGAATCAGCCGAGTGGTTCTTGTGGGAGAACAACTCCATTTGGCTCACTAACTTCACACACCATCAGGCTTCCAAGCAGCTCTCAAGGAAACTCAGTTTTCACACTCTATTCTAAATGCCCTTTGAGTGCATTATGTAGAAAAGAACCTGGTAGAGCATCCCACACAAACCAATGCTCCACATGCGGGTTTCACATGGCACCAACTCCACATTCACAGACAACTTCAGCGCCAAAGCCCTTTTCAGAGAGGCCTCAATACAAAGGCTCTAGGCGCAAATATTGGTGTGAGAGCTAATTCAATCAAGGAAACACTGCATGTTGGTGAAGCACTTATTGAAGAAGAATCAGCCGAGTGGTTCTTGTGGGAGAACAACTCCATTTGGCTCACTAACTTCACACACCATCAGGCTTCCAACCACCTCTCAAGGAAACTCAGTTTTCACACTCTAGGCATATTGCCCTTTGCATTATCTAGGACTGAAATGAAGCTTGGTGAGCTTCCCACACAAAACAATGCTCCACATGCGGGTTTCACATGCCACCAACTCCACATTCACAGACAACTTCAGCGCCAAAGCCGTTTTCAGATAGCGCTCATTACAAAGGCTCTAGGCGCAAATATTGGTGTGAGAGCTAATTCATTCAAGGAAACACTGCATGTTGGTGAAGCACATATTGAAGAAGAATCAGCCGAGTGGTTCTTGTGGGAGAACAACTCCATTTGGCTCACTAACTTCACACACCATCAGGCTTCCAAGCAGCTCTCAAGGAAACTCAGTTTTCACACTCTAGGCTTAATGCCCTTTGAGTGCCTGGGACTGAAATGAAGCTTGGTGAGCTTCCCAAACAAAACAATGCTCCACATGCGGGTTTCACATGCCACCAACTCCACATTCACAGACAACTTCCTAGCCAAAGCCGTTTTCAGATAGCCCTCAATACAAAGGCTTTAGGGCACAAATATTGGTGTGAGAGCTAATTCAATCAAGGAAACACTGCATGTTGGTGAAGCGCATATTGAAGAAGAATCAGCCGAGTGGTTCTTGAGGGAGAACAACTCCATTTGGCTCACTAACTTCACACACCATCAGGCTTCCAAGCAGCTCTCAAGGAAACTCAGTTTTCACACTCTAGGCTTAATGCCCTTTGAGTGCCTAGGACTGAAATGAAGCTTGGTGAGCTTCCCACACAAACGAATGCTCCACATGCGTGTTTCACATGCCACCAACTCCACATTCACAGACAACTTCAGCGCCAAAGCTGTTTTCAGATAGCCCTCAATACAAAGGCTCTAGGTGCAAATATTTGTGTGAGAGCTAATTCAATCAAGGAAACACTGCATGTTGGTGAAGCGCATATTGAAGAAGAATCAGCCGAGTGGTTCTTGTGGGAGAACAACTCCATTTGGCTCACTAACTTCACACACCATCAGGCTTCCAAGCAGCTCTCAAGGAAACTCAGTTTTCACACTCTAGGCTTAATGCCCATTGACGGCATTATGTAGGACTGAAATGAAGCTTGGTGAGCTTCCCACACAAACCAATGCTCCACATGCGTGTTTCACATGCCACCAACTCTACATTCACAGACAACTTCAGCGCCAAAGCCGTTTTCAGATAGCCCTCAATTCAAAGGCTCTAGGCGCAAATATTGGTGTGAGAGCTAATTCAATCAAGGAAACACTGCATGTTGGTGAAGCGCATATTGAAGAAGAATCAGCCGAGTGGTTCTTGTGGGAGAACAACTCCATTTGGCTCATTAACTTCACACACCATCAGGCTTCCAAGCAGCTCTCAAGGAAACTCAGTTTTCACACTCTAGGCTTAATGCCCTTTGAGTGCCTAGGACTGAAATGAAGCTTGGTGAGCTTCCCACACAAACGAATGCTCCACATGCGTGTTTCACATGCCACCAACTCTACATTCACAGACAACTTCAGCGCCAAAGCCGTTTTCAGATAGCCCTCAATACAAAGGCTCTAGGCTCAAATATTGTTGTGAGAGCTAATTCAATCAAGGAAACACTGCATGTTGGTGAAGCGCATATTGAAGAAGAATCAGCCGAGTGGTTCTTGTGGGAGAACAACTCCATTTGGCTCATTAACTTCACACACCATCAGGCTTCCAAGCAGCTCTCAAGGAAACTCAGTTTTCACACTCTACGCTTTAGCCCTTTGAGTGCATTATGTAGAAATGAACCTGGTAGAGCATCCCGACAAACCAATGCTCCACATGCGGGTTTCACATGCCACCAACTCCACATTCACAGACAACTTCAGCGCCAAAGCCCTTTTCAGAGAGCCATCAATACAAAGGCTCTAGATGCAAATATTGTTGTGAGAACTAATTCAATCAAGGAAACACTGCATGTTGGTGAAGGGCATATTGAAGAAGCATCAGCCGAGTGGTTCTTGTGGGAGAACAACTCCATTTGGCTCACTAACTTCACACACCATCAGGCTTCCAAGCAGCTCTCAAGGAAACTCAGTTTTCACACTCTAGGCTTAATGCCCTTTGACGGCATTATGTAGGACTGAAATGAAGCTTGGTGAGCTTCCCACACAAAACAATGCTCCACATGCGGGTTTCACATGCCATCAACTCCAGATTCACAGACAACTTCAGCGCCAAAGCCGTTTTAAGATAGCCCTCAATTCAAAGGCTCTAGGCGCAAATATTTGTGTGAGAGCTAATTCAATCAAGGAAACACTGCATGTTGGTGAAGCGCATATTGAAGAAGAATCAGCCGAGTGGTTCTTGTGGGAGAACAACTCCATTTGGCTCATTAACTTCACACACCATCAGGCTTCCAAGCAGCTCTCAAGGAAACTCAGTTTTCACACTCTAGGCTTAATGCCCTTTGAGTGCATTATGTAGAAATGAACCTGGTAGAGCATCCCAACAAACCAATGCTCCACATGCGGGTTTCACATGGCACCAACTCCACATTCACAGACAACTTCAGCGCCAAAGCCATTTTCAGATAGCCCTCAATACAAAGGCTCTAGATGAAAATATTGGTGTGAGAACTAATTCAATCAAGGAAACACTGCATGTTGGTGAAGCGCATATTGAAGAAGCATCAGCCGAGTGGTTCTTGTGGGAGAACAACTCCATTTGGCTCACTAACTTCACACACCATCAGGCTTCCAAGCAGCTCTCAAGGAAACTCAGTTTTCACACTCTATGCTGAATGCCCTTTGAGTGCATTATGTAGAAATGAACCTGGTAGAGCATCCCACACAAACCAATGCTCCACATGCGGGTTTCACATGCCACCAACTCCACATTCACAGACAACTTCAGCGCCAAAGCCGTTTTCAGACAGCCCTCAATGCAAAGGCTCTAGGTGCAAATATTGGTGTGAGAGCTAATTCAATCAAGGAAACACTGCATGTTGGTGAAGCGCATATTGAAGAAGAATCAGCCGAGTGGTTCTTGTGGGAGAACAACTCCATTTGGCTCACTAACTTCACACACCATCAGGCTTCCAAGCAGCTCTCAAGGAAACTCAGTATTCACACTCTAGGCTTAATGCCCTTTGAGTGCCTAGGACTGAAATGAAGCTTGGTGAGCTTCCCACACAAAACAATGCTCCACATGCGGGTTTCACATGCCACCAACTCCACATTCACAGACAACTTCCTAGCCAAAGCCGTTTTCAGATAGCCCTCAATGCAAAGGTTCTAGGCGCAAATATTGGTGTGAGAGCTAATTCAATCAAGGAAACACTGCATGTTGGTGAAGCGCATATTGAAGAAGAATCAGCCGAGTGGTTCTTGTGGTAGAACAACTCCATTTGGCTCACTAACTTCACACACCATCAGGCTTCCAAGCAGCTCTCAAGGAAACTCAGTTTTCACACTCTAGGCTTAATGCCCTTTGAGTGCCTGGGACTGAAATTAAGCTTGGTGAGCTTCCCACACAAAACAATGCTCCACATGCGGGTTTCACATGGCACCAACTCCACATTCACACACAACTTCAGGGCCAAAAGCCGTTTTCAGATAGCCCTCAATACAAAGGCTCTAGGGGCAAATATTGGTGTGAGAGCTAATTCAATCAAGCCAACACTGCATGTTGGTGAAGCGCATATTGAAGAAGAATCAGCCGAGTGGTTCCTGTGGGAGAACAACTCCATTTGGCTCACTAACTTCACACACCATCAGGCTTCCAAGCAGCTCTCAAGGAAACTCAGTTTTCACACTCTAGGCTTAATGCCCTTTGATTGCCTAGGACTAAAATGAAGCTTGGTCAGCTTCCCACACAAAACAATGCTCCACATGCGGGTTTCACATGCCACCAACTCCACATTCACAGACAACTTCAGCGCCAAAGCCCTTTTCAGAGAACCCTCAATACAAAGGCTCTAGGCGCAAATATTGGTGTGAGAGCTAATTCAATCAAGGAAACACTGCATGTTGGTGAAGCACATATTGAAGAAGAATCAGCCGAGTGGTTCTTGTGGGAGAACAACTCCATTTGGCTCACTAACTTCACACACCATCAGGCTTCCAACCACCTCTCAAGGAAACTCAGGTTTCACACTCTAGGCATATTGCCCTTTGCATTATCTAGGACTGAAATGAAGCTTGGTGAGCTTCCCACACAAAACAATGCTCCACATGCGGGTTTCACATGCCACCAACTCCACATTCACAGACAACTTCAGCGCCAAAGCCGTTTTCAGATAGCCCTCAATACAAAGGCTCTAGGGTGCAAATATTTGTGTGAGAGCTAATTCAATCAAGGAAACACTGCATGTTGGTGAAGCGCATATTGAAGAAGAATCAGCCGAGTGGTTCTTGTGGGAGAACAACTCCATTTGGCTCACTAACTTCACACACCATCAGGCTTCCAACCACCTCTCAAGGAAACTCAGTTTTCACACTCTAGGCTTAATGCCCTTTGAGTGCATTATGTAGAAATCAACATGGTAGAGCATCCCACACAAACCAATGCTCCACATGCGGGTTTCACATGGCACCAACTCCACATTCACAGACAACTTCAGCGCCAAAGCCGTTTTCAGATAGCCCTCAATACAAAGGCTCTAGGGCGCAAATATTTGTGTGAGAGCTAATTCAATCAAGGAAACACTGCATGTTGGTGAAGCGCATATTGAAGAAGCATCAGCCGAGTTGTTCTTGTGGGAGAACAACTCCATTTGGCTCACTAACTTCACACACCATCAGGCTTCCAAGCAGCTCTCAAGGAAACTCAGTTTTCACACTCTAGGCTTAATGCCCTTTGAGTGCCTGGGACTGAAATTAAGCTTGGTGAGCTTCCCACACAAAACAATGCTCCACATGCGGGTTTCACATGCCACCAACTCCACATTCACAGACAACTTCCTAGCTAAAGCCGTTTTCAGATAGCCCTCAATACAAAGGCTCTAGGCGCAAATATTTGTGTGAGAGCTAATTCAATCAAGGAAACACTGCATGTTGGTGAAGTGCATATTGAAGAAGAATCAGCCGAGTGGTTCTTGTGGGAGAACAACTCCATTTGGCTCATTAACGTCACACACCATCAGGCTTCCAAGCTGCTCTCAAGGAAACTCAGTTTTCACACTCTAGGCTTAATGCCCTTTGAGTGCATTATGTAGAAATGAACCTGGTAGAGCATCCCAACAAACCAATGCTCCACATGCGGGTTTCACATGGCAGCAACTCCACATTCACAGACAACTTCAGCGCCAAAGCCATTTTCAGATAGCCCTCAATACAAAGGCTCTAGATGAAAATATTGGTGTGAGAACTAATTCAATCAAGGAAACACTGCATGTTGGTGAAGCGCATATTGAAGAAGCATCAGCCGAGTGGTTCTTGTGGGAGAACAACTCCATTTGGCTCACTAACTTCACACACCATCAGGCTTCCAAGCAGCTCTCAAGGAAACTCAGTTTTCACACTCTAGGCTTATGCCCTTTGAGTGCATTATGTAGAAATGAACCTGGTAGTGCATCCCACACAAACCAATGCTCCACATGCGGGTTTCACATGGCACCAACTCCACATTCACAGACAACTTCAGCGCCAAAGCCGTTTTCAGATAGCCCTCAATACAAAGGCTCTAGGTGCAAATATTGGTGTGAGAGCTAATTCAATCAAGGAAACACTGCATGTTGGTGAAGCGCCTATTGAAGAAGCATCAGCCGAGTGGTTCTTGTGAGAGAACAACTCCATTTGGCTCACTAACTTCACACACCATCAGGCTTCCAAGCAGCTCTCAAGGAAACTCAGTTTTCACACTCTAGGCTTAATGCCCTTTGAGTGCCTAGGACTGAAATGAAGCTTGGTGAGCTTCCCACACAAACGAATGCTCCACATGCGGGTTTCACATGCCATCAACTCCAGATTCACAGACAACTTCAGCGCCAAAGCCGTTTTCAGATAGCCCTCAATTCAAAGGCTCTAGGCACAAATATTTGTGTGAGAGCTAATTCAATCAAGGAAACACTGCATGTTGGTGAAGTGCATATTGAAGAAGAATCAGCCGAGTGGTTCTTGTGGGAGAACAACTCCATTTGGCTCATTAACTTCACACACCATCAGGCTTCCAAGCAGCTCTCAAGGAAACTCAGTTTTCACACTCTATTCTGAATGCCCTTTGAGTGCATTATGTAGAAATGAACCTGGTAGAGCATCCCACACAAACCAATGCTCCACATGCGGGTTTCACATGCCACCAACTCCACATTCACAGACAACTTCAGCGCCAAAGCCGTTTTCAGACAGCCCTCAATGCAAAGGCTCTAGGTGCAAATATTGGTGTGAGAGCTAATTCAATCAAGGAAACACTGCATGTTGGTGAAGCGCATATTGAAGAAGAATCAGCCGAGTGATTCTTGTGGGAGAACAACTCCATTTGGCTCACTAACTTCACACACCATCAGGCTTCCAAGCAGCTCTCAAGGAAACTCAGTTTTCACACTCTAGGCTTAATGCCCTTTGAGTGCCTAGGACTGAAATGAAGCTTGGTGAGCTTCCCACACAAAACAATGCTCCACATGCGGGTTTCACATGCCACCAACTCTACATTCACAGACAACTTCCTAGCCAAAGCCGTTTTCAGATAGCCCTCAATGCAAAGGCTCTAGGCGCAAATATTGGTGTGAGAGCTAATTCAATCAAGGAAACACTGCATGTTGGTGAAGCGCATATTGAAGCAGAATCAGCCGAGTGGTTCTTGTGGTAGAACAACTCCATTTGGCTCACTAACTTCACACACCATCAGGCTTCCAAGCAGCTCTCAAGGAAACTCAGTTTTCACACTCTAGGCTTAATGCCCTTTGAGTGCCTGGGACTGAAATTAAGCTTGGTGAGCTTCCCACACAAAACAATGCTCCACATGCGGGTTTCACATGCCACCAACTCCACATTCACACACAACTTCAGCGCCAAAAGCCGTTTTCAGATAGCCCTCAATACAAAGGCTCTAGGGGCAAATATTGGTGTGAGAGCTAATTCAATCAAGGAAACACTGCATGTTGGTGAAGTGCATATTGAAGAAGAATCAGCCGAGTGGTTCTTGTGGGAGAACAACTCCATTTGGCTCATTAACGTCACACACCATCAGGCTTCCAAGCTGCTCTCAAGGAAACTCAGTTTTCACACTCTAGGCTTAATGCCCTTTGAGTGCATTATGTAGAAATGAACCTGGTAGAGCATCCCAACAAACCAATGCTCCACATGCGGGTTTCACATGGCAGCAACTCCACATTCACAGACAACTTCAGCGCCAAAGCCATTTTCAGATAGCCCTCAATACAAAGGCTCTAGATGAAAATATTGGTGTGAGAACTAATTCAATCAAGGAAACACTGCATGTTGGTGAAGCGCATATTGAAGAAGCATCAGCCGAGTGGTTCTTGTGGGAGAACAACTCCATTTGGCTCACTAACTTCACACACCATCAGGCTTCCAAGCAGCTCTCAAGGAAACTCAGTTTTCACACTCTAGGCTTATGCCCTTTGAGTGCATTATGTAGAAATGAACCTGGTAGTGCATCCCACACAAACCAATGCTCCACATGCGGGTTTCACATGGCACCAACTCCACATTCACAGACAACTTCAGCGCCAAAAGCCGTTTTCAGATAGCCCTCAATACAAAGGCTCTAGGGCGCAAATATTTGTGTGAGAGCTAATTCAATCAAGGAAACACTGCATGTTGGTGAAGCACATATTGAAGAAGAATTAGCCGAGCGGTTCTTGTGGGAGAACAACTCCATTTGGCTCACTAACTTCACACACCATCAGGCTTCCAAGCAGCTCTCAAGGAAACTCAGTTTTCACACTCTAGGCTTAATGCCCTTTGATTGCCTAGGACTGAAATGAAGCTTGGTGAGCTTCCCACACAAAACAATGCTCCACATGCGGGTTTCACATGCCACCAACTCCACATTCACAGACAACTTCAGCCCCAAAGCCGTTTTCAGATAGCCCTCAATGCAAAGGCTCTAGGCGCAAATATTGGTGTGAGAGCTAATTCAATCAAGGAAACACTGCATGTTGGTGAAGCACATATTGAAGAAGAATCAGCCGAGTGGTTCTTGTGGGAGAACAACTCCATTTGGCTCACTAACTTCACACACCATCAGGCTTCCAAGCAGCTCTCAAGGAAACTCAGTTTTCACACTCTAGGCTTAATGCCCTTTGAATGCATTATGTAGGAATGAACCTGGTAGAGCATCCAACACAAACCAATGCTCCACATGCGGGTTTCACATGGCACCAACTCCACATTCACAGACAACTTCAGCGCCAAAGCCCTTTTCAGAGAGCCCTCAATACAAAGGCTCTAGGCGCTAATATTGGTGTGAGAGCTAATTCAATCAAGGAAACACTGCATGTTGGTGAAGCACATATTGAAGAAGAATCAGCCGAGTGGTTCTTGTGGGAGAACAACTCCATTTGGCTCACTAACTTCACACACCATCAGGCTTCCAACCACCTCTCAAGGAAACTCAGTTTTCACACTCTAGGCATATTGCCCTTTGCATTATCTAGGACTGAAATGAAGCTTGGTGAGCTTCCCACACAAAACAATGCTACATGCGGGTTTCACATGCCACCAACTCCACATTCACAGACAACTTCAGCGCCAAAAGCCGTTTTCAGATAGCCCTCAATACAAAGGCTCTAGGGTGCAAATATTTGTGTGAGAGCTAATTCAATCAAGGAAACACTGCATGTTGGTGAAGCGCATATTGAAGGAGAATCAGCCGAGTGGTTCTTATGGGAGAACAACTCCATTTGGCTCACTAACTTCACACACCATCAGGCTTCCAAGCAGCTCTCAAGGAAACTCAGTTTTCACACTCTAGGCTTAATGCCCTTTGAGTGCATTATGTAGAAATCAACATGGTAGAGCATCCCACACAAACCAATGCTCCACATGCGGGTTTCACATGGCACCAACTCCACATTCACAGACAACTTCAGCGCCAAAGCCGTTTTCAGATAGCCCTCAATACAAAGGCTCTAGGGCGCAAATATTTGTGTGAGAGCTAATTCAATCAAGGAAACACTGCATGTTGGTGAAGCGCATATTGAAGAAGAATCAGCCGAGTGGTTCTTGTGGGAGAACAACTCCATTTGGCTCACTAACTTCACACACCATCAGGCTTCCAAGCAGCTCTCAAGGAAACTCAGTTTTCACACTCTAGGCTTAATGCCCTTTGAGTGCCTGGGACTGAAATTAAGCTTGGTGAGCTTCCCACACAAAACAATGCTCCACATGCGGGTTTCACATGCCACCAACTCCACATTCACAGACAACTTCCTAGCCAAAGCCGTTTTCAGACAGCCCTCAATACAAAGGCTCTAGGGCGCAAATATTTGTGTGAGAGCTAATTCAATCAAGGAAACACTGCATGTTGGTGAAGCACATATTGAAGAAGAATTAGCCGAGCGGTTCTTGTGGGAGAACAACTCCATTTGGCTCACTAACTTCACACACCATCAGGCTTCCAAGCAGCTCTCAAGGAAACTCAGTTTTCACACTCTAGGCATATTGCCCTTTGAGTGCATTATCTAGGACTGAAATGAAGCTTGGTGAGCTTCCCACACAAAACAATGCTCCACATGCGGGTTTCACATGGCACCAACTCCACATTCACAGACAACTTCAGCGCCAAAGCCGTTTTCAGATAGCCCTCAATACAAAGGCTCTAGGTGCAAATATTGGTGTGAGAGCTAATTCAATCAAGGAAACACTGCATGTTGGTGAAGCGCCTATTGAAGAAGAATCAGCCGAGTGGTTCTTGTGGGAGAACAACTCCATTTGGCTCACTAACTTCACACACCATCAGGCTTCCAACCACCTCTCAAGGAAACTCAGTTTTCACACTCTAGGCTTAATGCCCTTTGAGTGCCTAGGACTGAAATGAAGCTTGGTGAGCTTCCCACACAAACGAATGCTCCACATGCGGGTTTCACATGGCACCAACTCCACATTCACAGACAACTTCAGCGCCAAAGCCGTTTTCAGATAGCCCTCAATACAAAGGCTCTAGGGCGCAAATATTTGTGTGAGAGCTAATTCAATCAAGGAAACACTGCATGTTGGTGAAGCGCATATTGAAGAAGAATCAGCCGAGTGGTTCTTGTGGGAGAACAACTCCATTTGGCTCACTAACTTCACACACCATCAGGCTTCCAACCACCTCTCAAGGAAACTCAGTTTTCACACTCTAGGCTTAATGCCCTTTGACGGCATTATGTAGGACTGAAATGAAGCTTGGTGAGCTTCCCACACAAAACAATGCTCCACATGCGGGTTTCACATGCCATCAACTCCAGATTCACAGACAACTTCAGCGCCAAAGCCGTTTTCAGATAGCCCTCAATTCAAAGGCTCTAGGCGCAAATATTTGTGTGAGAGCTAATTCAATCAAGGAAACACTGCATGTTGATGAAGTGCATATTGAAGAAGAATCAGCCGAGTGGTTCTTGTGGGAGAACAACTCCATTTGGCTCATTAACTTCACACACCATCAGGCTTCCAAGCAGCTCTCAAGGAAACTCAGTTTTCACACTCTAGGCTTAATGCCCTTTGAGTGCATTATGTAGAAATGAACCTGGTAGAGCATCCCAACAAACCAATGCTCCACATGCGGGTTTCACATGGCACCAACTCCACATTCACAGACAACTTCAGCGCCAGAGCCATTTTCAGATAGCCCTCAATACAAAGGCTCTAGGGCGCAAATATTTGTGTGAGAGCTAATTCAATCAAGGAAACACTGCATGTTGGTGAAGCGCATATTGAAGAACCATCACCCGAGTGGTTCTTGTGGGAGAACAACTCCATTTGGCTCACTAACTTCACACACCATCAGGCTTCCAAGCAGCTCTCAAGGAAACTCAGTTTTCACACTCTATGCTGAATGCCCTTTGAGTGCATTATGTAGAAATGAACCTGGTAGTGCATCCCACACAAACCAATGCTCCACATGCGGGTTTCACATGCCACCAACTCCACATTCACAGACAACTTCAGCGCCAAAGCCGTTTTCAGACAGCCCTCAATGCAAAGGCTCTAGGTGCAAATATTGGTGTGAGAGCTAATTCAATCAAGGAAACACTGCATGTTGGTGAAGCGCATATTGAAGAAGAATCAGCCGAGTGGTTCTTGTGGGAGAACAACTCCATTTGGCTCACTAACTTCACACACCATCAGGCTTCCAAGCAGCTCTCAAGGAAACTCAGTATTCACACTCTAGGCTTAATGCCCTTTGAGTGCCTAGGACTGAAATGAAGCTTGGTGAGCTTCCCACACAAAACAATGCTCCACATGCGGGTTTCACATGCCACCAACTCCACATTCACAGACAACTTCCTAGCCAAAGCCGTTTTCAGATAGCCCTCAATGCAAAGGCTCTAGGCGCAAATATTGGTGTGAGAACTAATTCAATCAAGGAAACACTGCATGTTGGTGAAGCGCATATTGAAGAAGAATCAGCCGAGTGGTTCTTGTGGGAGAACAACTCCATTTGGCTCACTAACTTCACACACCATCAGGCTTCCAAGCAGCTCTCAAGGAAACTCAGTTTTCACACTCTAGGCTTAATGCCCTTTGAGTGCCTGGGACTGAAATTAAGCTTGGTGAGCTTCCCACACAAAACAATGCTCCACATGCGGGTTTCACATGGCACCAACTCCACATTCACACACAACTTCAGCGCCAAAAGCCGTTTTCAGATAGCCCTCAATACAAAGGCTCTAGGGGCAAATATTTGTGTGAGAGCTAATTCAATCAAGCCAACACTGCATGTTGGTGAAGCGCATATTGAAGAAGAATCAGCCGAGTGGTTCCTGTGGGAGAACAACTCCATTTGGCTCACTAACTTCACACACCATCAGGCTTCCAAGCAGCTCTCAAGGAAACTCAGTTTTCACACTCTAGGCTTAATGCCCTTTGATTGCCTAGGACTGAAATGAAGCTTGGTCAGCTTCCCACACAAAACAATGCTCCACATGCGGGTTTCACATGCCACCAACTCCACATTCACAGACAACTTCAGCGCCAAAGCCCTTTTCAGATAGCCCTCAATGCAAAGGCTCTAGGCGCAAATATTGGTGTGAGAGCTAATTCAATCAAGGAAACACTGCATGTTGGTGAAGCACATATTGAAGAAGAATCATCCGAGAGGTTCTTGTGGGAGAACAACTCCATTTGGCTCACTAACTTCACACACCATCAGGCTTCCAAGCAGCTCTCAAGGAAACTCAGTTTTCACACTCTAGGCTTAATGCCCTTTGAGTGCATTATGTAGAAATGAACCTGGTAGAGCATCCCAACAAACCAATGCTCCACATGCGGGTTTCACATGGCACCAACTCCACATTCACAGACAACTTCAGCGCCAAAGCCATTTTCAGATAGCCCTCAATACAAAGGCTCTAGGGCGCAAATATTGGTGTGAGAGCTAATTCAATCAAGGAAACACTGCATGTTGGTGAAGCGCATATTGAAGAACCATCACCCGAGTGGTTCTTGTGGGAGAACAACTCCAATTGGCTCACTAACTTCACACACCATCAGGCTTCCAAGCAGCTCTCAAGGAAACTCAGTTTTCACACTCTATGCTGAATGCCCTTTGAGTGCATTATGTAGAAATGAACCTGGTAGAGCATCCCACACAAACCAATGCTCCACATGCGGGTTTCACATGCCACCAACTCCACATTCACAGACAACTTCAGCGCCAAAGCCGTTTTCAGACAGCCCTCAATGCAAAGGCTCTAGGTGCAAATATTGGTGTGAGAGCTAATTCAATCAAGGAAACACTGCATGTTGGTGAAGCGCATATTGAAGAAGAATCAGCCGAGTGGTTCTTATGGGAGAACAACTCCATTTGGCTCACTAACTTCACACACCATCAGGCTTCCAAGCAGCTCTCAAGGAAACTCAGTATTCACACTCTAGGCTTAATGCCCTTTGAGTGCCTAGGACTGAAATGAAGCTTGGTGAGCTTCCCACACAAAACAATGCTCCACATGCGGGTTTCACATGCCACCAACTCCACATTCACAGACAACTTCCTAGCCAAAGCCGTTTTCAGATAGCCCTCAATGCAAAGGCTCTAGGCGCAAATATTGGTGTGAGAGCTAATTCAATCAAGGAAACACTGCATGTTGGTGAAGCGCATATTGAAGAAGAATCAGCCGAGTGGTTCTTGTGGGAGAACAACTCCATTTGGCTCACTAACTTCACACACCATCAGGCTTCCAAGCAGCTCTCAAGGAAACTCAGTTTTCACACTCTAGGCTTAATGCCCTTTGAGTGCCTGGGACTGAAATTAAGCTTGGTGAGCTTCCCACACAAAACAATGCTCCACATGCGGGTTTCACATGGCACCAACTCCACATTCACACACAACTTCAGCGCCAAAAGCCGTTTTCAGATAGCCCTCAATACAAAGGCTCTAGGGGCAAATATTGGTGTGAGAGCTAATTCAATCAAGCCAACACTGCATGTTGGTGAAGCGCATATTGAAGAAGAATCAGCCGAGTGGTTCCTGTGGGAGAACAACTCCATTTGGCTCACTAACTTCACACACCATCAGGCTTCCAAGCAGCTCTCAAGGAAACTCAGTTTTCACACTCTAGGCTTAATGCCCTTTGATTGCCTAGGACTGAAATGAAGCTTGGTCAGCTTCCCACACAAAACAATGCTCCACATGCGGGTTTCACATGCCACCAACTCCACATTCACAGACAACTTCAGCGCCAAAGCCCTTTTCAGATAGCCCTCAATGCAAAGGCTCTAGGCGCAAATATTGGTGTGAGAGCTAATTCAATCAAGGAAACACTGCATGTTGGTGAAGCACATATTGAAGAAGAATCATCCGAGTGGTTCTTGTGGGAGAACAACTCCATTTGGCTCACTAACTTCACACACCATCAGGCTTCCAAGCAGCTCTCAAGGAAACTCAGTTTTCACACTCTAGGCTTAATGCCCTTTGAATGCATTATGTAGGAATGAACCTGGTAGAGCATCCCACACAAACCAATGCTCCACATGCGGGTTTCACATGGCACCAACTCCACATTCACAGACAACTTCAGCGCCAAAGCCCTTTTCAGAGAGCCCTCAATACAAAGGCTCTAAGCGCAAATATTGGTGTGAGAGCTAATTCAATCAAGGAAACACTGCATGTTGGTGAAGCACATATTGAAGAAGAATCAGCCGAGTGGTTCTTGAGGGAGAACAACTCCATTTGGCTCACTAACTTCACACACCATCAGGCTTCCAACCACCTCTCAAAGAAACTCAGTTTTCACACTCTAGGCATATTGCCCTTTGCATTATCTAGGACTGAAATGAAGCTTGGTGAGCTTCCCACACAAAACAATGCTCCACATGCGGGTTTCACATGCCACCAACTCCACATTCACAGACAACTTCAGCGGGAAAAGCCGTTTTCAGATAGCCCTCAATACAAAGGCTCTAGGGTGCAAATATTTGTGTGAGAGCTAATTCAATCAAGGAAACACTGCATGTTGGTGAAGCGCATATTGAAGAAGAATCAGCCGAGTGGTTCTTGTGGGAGAACAACTCCATTTGGCTCACTAACTTCACACACCATCAGGCTTCCAAGCAGCTCTCAAGGAAACTCAGTTTTCACACTCTAGGCTTAATGCCCTTTGAGTGCATTATGTAGAAATCAACATGGTATAGCATCCCACACAAACCAATGCTCCACATGCGGGTTTCACATGCCACCAACTCCACATTCACAGACAACTTCAGCGCCAAAGCCGTTTTCAGATAGCCCTCAATACAAAGGCTCTAGGGCGCAAATATTTGTGTGAGAGCTAATTCAATCAAGGAAACACTGCATGTTGGTGAAGCGCATATTGAAGAAGAATCAGCCGAGTTGTTCTTGTGGGAGAACAACTCCATTTGGCTCACTAACTTCACACACCATCAGGCTTCCAAGCAGCTCTCAAGGAAACTCAGTTTTCACACTCTAGGCTGATGCCCTTTGAGTGCATTATGTAGAAATGAACCTGGTAGAGCATCCCACACAAACCAATGCTCCACATGCGGGTTTCACATGCCACCAACTCCACATTCACAGACAACTTCAGCGCCAAAGCCGTTTTCAGACAGCCCACAATGCAAAGGCTCTAGGTGCAAATATTGGTGTGAGAGCTAATTCAATCAAGGAAACACTGCATGTTGGTGAAGCGCATATTGAAGAAGAATCAGCCGAGTGGTTCTTGTGGGAGAACAACTCCATTTGGCTCACTAACTTCACACACCATCAGGCTTAAAAGCAGCTCTCAACGAAACTCAGTTTTCACACTCTAGGCTTAATGCCCTTTGAGTGCATTATGCAGAAATCAACCTGGTAGAGCATCCCACACAAACCAATGCTCCACATGCGGGTTTCACATGCCACCAACTCCCCATTCACAGACAACTTCAGCGCCAAAGCCGTTTTCAGATAGCCCTCAATGCAAAGGCTCTAGGCGCAAATATTGGTGTGAGAGCTAATTCAATCAAGGAAACACTGCATGTTGGTGAACCGCATATTGAAGAAGAATCAGCCGAGTGGTTCTTGTGGGAGAACAACTCCATTTGGCTCACTAACTTCACACACCATCAGGCTTCCAAGCAGCTCTCAAGGAAACTCAGTTTTCACACTCTAGGCTTAATTCCCTTTGAGTGCATTATCTAGGAATGAACCTGGTACAGCATCCCACACAAACGAATGCTCCACATGCGGGTTTCACATGCCAACAACTCCACATCCACAGACAACTTCAGCGCCAAAGCCGTTTTCAGATAGCCCTCAATACAAAGGCTCTAGGCGCAAATATTGGTGTGAGAGCTAATTCAATCAAAGAAACACTGCATGTTGGTGAAGCGCATATTGAAGAAGAATACGCCGAGTGGTTCCTGTGGGAGAACAACTCCATTTGGCTCACTAACTTCACACCATCAGGCTTCCAAGCAGCTCTCAAGGAAACTCAGTTTTCACACTCTAGGCTTAATGCCCTTTGAGTGCCTAGGACGGAAAAGAAGCTTGGTGAGCTTCCCACACAAACCAATGCTCCACATGCCGGTTTCACATGCCACCAACTCTACATTCACAGACAGCTTCAGCGCCAAAGCAGTTTACAGATAGCCCTCAATGCAAAGGCTCTAGGCGTAAATATTTGTGTGAGAACTAATTCAATCAAGGAAACACTGCATGTTGGTGAAGCGCATATTGAAGAAGAATCAGCCGAGTGGTTCTTGTGGGAGAACAACTCCATTTGGCTCACTAACTTCACACACCATCAGGCTTCCAAGCAGCTCTCAAGGAAACTCAGTTTTCACACTCTAGGCTTAATGCCCTTTGAGGGCATTATGTAGGACTGAAATGAAGCTTGGTGAGCTTCCCACACAAAACAATGCTCCACATGCGGGTTTCACATGCCACCAACTCCACATTCACAGACAACTTCAGCGCCAAAGCCGTTTTCAGATAGCCCACAATGCAAAGGCTCTAGGCGCAAATATTTGTGTGAGAGCTAAGTCAATCAAGGAAACACTGCATGTTTGTGAAGCGCATATTGAAGAAGAATCAGCCGAGTGGTTCTTGTGGGAGAACAACTCCATTTGGCTCACTAACTTCACACCATCAGGCTTCCAAGCAGCTCTCAAGGAAACTCAGTTTTCACACTCTAGGCTTAATGCCCTTTGAGTGCATTATCTAGGACTGAAAAGAATCTTGGTGAGCTTCCCACACAAACCAATGCTCCACATGGGAGTTTCACATGCCAACAACTCTACATTCACAGACAGCTTCAGCGCCAAATCCATTTTCAGATAGCCCTCAATGCAAAGGCTCTAGATGCAAATATTGGTGTGAGAGCTAATTCAATCAAGGAAGCACTGCATGTTGGTGAAGCACATATTGAAGAAGAATCAGCTGAGCGGTTCTTGTGGGAGAACAACTCCATTTGGCTCACTAACTTCACACACCATCAGGCTTCCAAGCAGCTCTCAAGGAAACTCAGTTTTCACACTCTAGGCATATTGCCCTTTGAGTGCCAAGGACTGAAATGAAGCTTGGTGAGCTTTCCAAACAAACGATTGCTCCACATGCGGGTTTCACATGCCACCAACTCCACATTCACAGACAACTTCAGCGCCAAAGCCGTTTTCAGATAGCCCTCAATACAAAGGCTCTAGGGCGCAAATATTTGTGTGAGAGCTAATTCAATCAAGGCAACACTTCATGTTGGTGAAGCGCATATTGAAGAAGAATCAGCCGAGTGGTTCTTGTGGGAGAACAACTCCATTTGGCTCACTAACTTCACACACCATCAGGCTTCCAAGCAGCTCTCAAGGAAACTCAGTTTTCACACTCTAGGCTTAATGCCCTTTGAGTGCCTGGGACCTAAATTAAGCTTGGTGAGCTTCCCACACAAAACAATGCTCCACATGCGGGTTTCACATGGCACCAACTCCACATTCACACACAACTTCCTAGCCAAAGCCGTTTTCAGATAGCCCTCAATACAAAGGCTCTAGGGGCAAATATTGGTGTGAGAGTTAATTCAATCAAGGCAACACTGCATGTTGGTGAAGCGCATATTGAAGAAGAATCAGCCGAGTGGTTCTTGTGGGAGAACAACTCCATTTGGCTCACTAACTTCACACACCATCAGGCTTCCAAGCAGCTCTCAAGGAAACTCAGTTTTCACACTCTAGGATTAATGCCCTTTGAATGCATTATGTAGGAATGAACCTGGTAGAGCATCCCACACAAACCAATGCTCCACATGCGTGTTTCACATGCCACCAACTCCACATTCACAGACAACTTCCTAGCCAAAGCCGTTTTCAGATAGCCCTCAATACAAAGGCTTTAGGGCACAAATATTGGTGTGAGAGCTAATTCAATCAAGGAAACACTGCATGTTGGTGAAGCGCATATTGAAGAAGAATCAGCCGAGTGGTTCTTGTGGGAGAACAACTCCATTTGGCTCACTAACTTCACACACCATCAGGCTTCGAAGCAGCTCTCAAGGAAACTCAGTTTTCACACTCTAGGCTTAATGCCCTTTGAGTGCCTAGGACTGAAATGAAGCTTGGGGAGCTTCCCACACAATCGAATGCTCCACATGCGGGTTTCACATGCCACCAACTCTACATTCACAGACAACTTCCTAGCCAAAGCCGTTTTCAGATAGCCCTCAATACAAAGGCTCTAGGGTGCAAATATTTGTGTGAGAGCTAATTCAATCAAGGAAACACTGCATGTTGGTGAAGCGCATATTGAAGAAGAATCAGCCGAGTGGTTCTTGTGGGAGAACAACTCCATTTGGCTCACTAACTTCACACACCATCAGGCTTCCAAGCAGCTCTCAAGGAAACTCAGTTTTCACACTCTAGGCTTAATGCCCTTTGACGGCATTATGTAGGAATGAAATGAAGCTTGGTGAGCTTCCCACACAAACCAATGCTCCACATGCGTGTTTCACATGCCACCAACTCTACATTCACAGACAACTTCAGCGCCAAAGCCGTTTTCAGATAGCCCTCAATTCAAAGGCTCTAGGCGCAAATATTGGTGTCAGAGCTAATTCAATCAAGGAAACACTGCATGTTGGTGAAGCGCATATTGAAGAAGAATCAGCCAAGTGGTTCTTGTGGGAGAACAACTATATTTGGCTCACTAACTTCACACACCATCAGGCTTCCAAGCAGCTCTCAAGGAAACTCAGTTTTCACACTCTAGGCTTAATGCCCTTTGAGTGCCTGGGACTGAAATGAAGCTTGGTGAGCTTCCCAAACAAAACAATGCTCCACATGCGTGTTTCACATGCCACCAACTCTACATTCACAGACAACTTCAGCGCCAAAGCCGTTTTCAGATAGCCCTCAATTCAAAGGCTCTAGGCGCAAATATTGGTGTGAGAGCTAATTCAATCAAGGAAACACTGCATGTTGGTGAAGCGCATATTGAAGAAGCATCAGCCGAGTGGTTCTTGTGGGAGAACAACTCCATTTGGCTCACTAACTTCACACACCATCAGGCTTCCAAGCAGCTCTCAAGGAAACTCAGTTTTCACACTCTATGCTGAATGCCCTTTGAGTGCATTATGTAGGAATGAACCTGGTAGAGCATCCCACACAAACCAATGCTCCACATGCGGATTTCACATGCCACCAACTCCACATTCACAGACAACTTCAGCGCCAAAGCCGTTTTCATATAGCCCTCAATACAAAGGCTCTAGGCGCAAATATTTGTGTGAGAGCTAATTCAATCAAGGAAACACTGCATGTTGGTGAAGCACATATTGAAGAAGAATCAGCCGAGTGGTTCTTGTGGGAGAACAACTCCATTTGGCTCACTAACTTCACACACCATCAGGCTTCCAAGCAGCTCTCAACGAAACTCAGTTTTCACACTCTAGGCTTAATGCCCTTTGAGTGCCTGGGACTGAAATGAATCTTGGTGAGCTTCCCAAACAAAACAATGCTCCACATGCGGGTTTCACATGCCACCAACTACACATTCACAGACAACTTCAGCGCCAAAGCCGTTTTCAGATAGCCCTCAATACAAAGGCTTTAGGGCACAAATATTGGTGTGAGAGCTAATTCAATCAAGGAAACACTGCATGTTGGTGAAGCGCATATTGAAGAAGAATCAGCCGAGTGGTTCTTGAGGGAGAACAACTCCATTTGGCTCACTAACTTCACACACCATCAGGCTTCCAAGCAGCTCTCAAGGAAACTCAGTTTTCACACTCTAGGCTTAATGCCCTTTGAGTGCCTAGGACTGAAATGAAGCTTGGTGAGCTTCCCACACAAACGAATGCTCCACATGCGGGTTTCACATGCCACCAACTCCACATTCACAGACAACTTCAGCGCCAAAGCCGTTTTCATATAGCCCTCAATACAAAGGCTCTAGGCACAAATATTGGTGTGAGAGCCAATTCAATCAAGGAAACACTGCATGTTGGTGAAGCGCATATTGAAGAAGAATCAGCCGAGTGGTTCTTGAGGGAGAACAACTCCATTTGGCTCACTAACTTCACACACCATCAGGCTTCCAAGCAGCTCTCAAGGAAACTCAGTTTTCACACTCTAGGCTTATGCCCTTTGAGTGCATTATGTAGAAATGAACCTGGTAGAGCATCCCACACAAACCAATGCTCCACATGCGGGTTTCACATGGCACCAACTCCACATTCACAGACAACTTCAGCGCCAAAGCCGTTTTCAGATAGCCCTCAATACAAAGGCTCTAGGCACAAATATTGGTGTGAGAGCTAATTCAATCAAGGAAACACTGCATGTTGGTGAAGCGCATATTGAAGAAGAATCAGCCGAGTGGTTCTTGTGGGAGAACAACTCCATTTGGCTCACTAACTTCACACACCATCAGGCTTCCAAGCAGCTCTCAAGGAAACTCAGTTTTCACAATCTAGGAATATTGCCCTTTGAGTGCATTATCTAGGACTGAAATGAAGCTTGGTGAGCTTCCCACACAAAACAATGCTCCACATGCGGGTTTCACATGGCACCAACTCCACATTCACAGACAACATCAGCGCCAAAGCCGTTTTCAGATAGCCCTCAATACAAAGGCTCTAGGTGCAAATATTGCTGTGAGAGCTAATTCAATCAAGGAAACACTGCATGTTGGTGAAGCGCATATTGAAGAAGAATCAGCCTAGTGGTTCTTGTGGGAGAACAACTCCATTTGGCTCACTAACTTCACACACCATCAGGCTTCCAAGCAGCTCTCAAGGAAAGTCAGTTTTCACACTCTAGGCTTAATGCCCTTTGAGTGCCTAGGACTGAAATGAAGCTTGGTGAGCTTCCCACACAAACGAATGCTCCACATGCGGGTTTCACATGCCACCAACTCCACATTCACAGACAACTTCAGCGCCACAGCCGTTTTCAGATAGCCCTCAATACAAAGGCTCTAGGGCGCAAATATTTGTGTGAGAGCTAATTCAATCAAGGAAACACTGCATGTTGGTGAAGCGCATATTGAAGAAGAATCAGCCGAGTGGTTCTTGTGGGAGAACAACTCCATTTGGCTCACTAACTTCACACACCATCAGGCTTCCAAGCAGCTCTCAAGGAAACTCAGTTTTCACACTCTAGGCTTAATGCCCTTTGACGGCATTAGGTAGGACTGAAATGAAGCTTGGTGAGCTTCCCACACAAACCAATGCTCCACATGCGGGTTTCACAAGCCACCAACTCTACATTCACAGACAACTTCAACGCCAAAGCCGTTTTCAGATAGCCCTCAATTCAAAGGCTCTAGGCGCAAATATTGGTGTGAGAGCTAATTCAATCAAGGAAACACTGCATGTTGGTGAAGCGCATATTGAAGAAGAATCAGCCGAGTGGTTCTTGTGGGAGAACAACTCCATTTGGCTCACTAACTTCACACACCATCAGGCTTCCAAGCAGCTCTGAAGGAAACTCAGTTTTCACACTCTAGGCTTAATGCCCTTTGAGTGCCTGGGACTGAAATTAAGCTTGGTGAGCTTCCCACACAAAACAATGCTCCACATGCGGGTTTCACATGCCACCAACTCCACATTCACAGACAACTTCAGCGCCAAAGCCCTTTTCAGATAGCCCTCAATACAAAGGCTTTAGGGCACAAATATTGGTGTGAGAGCTTATTCAATCAAGGAAACACAGCATGTTGGTGAAGCGCATATTGAAGAAGAATCAGCCGAGTGGTTCTTGAGGGAGAACAACTCCATTTCGCTCACTAACTTCACACACCATCAGGCTTCCAAGCAGCTCTCAAGGAAACTCAGTTTTCACACTCTAGGCTTAATGCCCTTTGAGTGCCTAGGACTGAAATGAAGCTTGGTGAGCTTCCCACACAAACGAATGCTCCACATGCGGGTTTCACATGCCATCAACTCCAGATTCACAGACAACTTCAGCGCCAAAGCCTTTTTCAGATAGCCCTCAATTCAAAGGCTCTAGGCGCAAATATTTGTGTGAGAGCTAATTCAATCAAGGAAACACTGCATGTTGGTGAAGTGCATATTGAAGAAGAATCAGCCGAGTGGTTCTTGTGGGAGAACAACTCCATTTGGCTCATTAACTTCACACCCCATCAGGCTTCCAAGCAGCTCTCAAGGAAACTCAGTTTTCACACTCTAGGCTTAATGCCCTTTGAGTGCATTATGTAGAAATGAACCTGGTAGAGCATCCCAACAAACCAATGCTCCACATGCGGGTTTCACATGGCAGCAACTCCACATTCACAGACAACTTCAGCGCCAAAGCCATTTTCAGATAGCCCTCAATACAAAGGCTCTAGATGAAAATATTGGTGTGAGAACTAATTCAATCAAGGAAACACTGCATGTTGGTGAAGCGCATATTGAAGAAGCATCAGCCGAGTGGTTCTTGTGGGAGAACAACTCCATTTGGCTCACTAACTTCACACACCATCAGGCTTCCAAGCAGCTCTCAAGGAAACTCAGTTTTCACACTCTATGCTGATGCCCTTTGAGTGCATTATGTAGAAATGAACCTGGTAGAGCATCCCACACAAACCAATGCTCCACATGCGGGTTTCACATGCCACCAACTCCACATTCACAGACAACTTCAGCGCCAAAGCCGTTTTCAGACAGCCCACAATGCAAAGGCTCTAGGTGCAAATATTGGTGTGAGAGCTAATTCAATCAAGGAAACACTGCATGTTGGTGAAGCGCATATTGAAGAAGAATCAGCCGAGTGGTTCTTGTGGGAGAACAACTCCATTTGGCTCACTAACTTCACACACCATCAGGCTTAAAAGCAGCTCTCAACGAAACTCAGTTTTCACACTCTAGGCTTAATGCCCTTTGAGTGCATTATGCAGAAATCAACCTGGTAGAGCATCCCACACAAACCAATGCTCCACATGCGGGTTTCACATGCCACCAACTCCCCATTCACAGACAACTTCAGCGCCAAAGCCGTTTTCAGATAGCCCTCAATGCAAAGGCTCTAGGCGCAAATATTGGTGTGAGAGCTAATTCAATCAAGGAAACACTGCATGTTGGTGAACCGCATATTGAAGAAGAATCAGCCGAGTGGTTCTTGTGGGAGAACAACTCCATTTGGCTCACTAACTTCACACACCATCAGGCTTCCAAGCAGCTCTCAAGGAAACTCAGTTTTCACACTCTAGGCTTAATTCCCTTTGAGTGCATTATCTAGGAATGAACCTGGTACAGCATCCCACACAAACGAATGCTCCACATGCGGGTTTCACATGCCAACAACTCCACATCCACAGACAACTTCAGCGCCAAAGCCGTTTTCAGATAGCCCTCAATACAAAGGCTCTAGGCGCAAATATTGGTGTGAGAGCTAATTCAATCAAAGAAACACTGCATGTTGGTGAAGCGCATATTGAAGAAGAATACGCCGAGTGGTTCCTGTGGGAGAACAACTCCATTTGGCTCACTAACTTCACACCATCAGGCTTCCAAGCAGCTCTCAAGGAAACTCAGTTTTCACACTCTAGGCTTAATGCCCTTTGAGTGCCTAGGACGGAAAAGAAGCTTGGTGAGCTTCCCACACAAACCAATGCTCCACATGCCGGTTTCACATGCCACCAACTCTACATTCACAGACAGCTTCAGCGCCAAAGCAGTTTACAGATAGCCCTCAATGCAAAGGCTCTAGGCGTAAATATTTGTGTGAGAACTAATTCAATCAAGGAAACACTGCATGTTGGTGAAGCGCATATTGAAGAAGAATCAGCCGAGTGGTTCTTGTGGGAGAACAACTCCATTTGGCTCACTAACTTCACACACCATCAGGCTTCCAAGCAGCTCTCAAGGAAACTCAGTTTTCACACTCTAGGCTTAATGCCCTTTGAGTGCATTATCAAGGAATGAACCTGGTAGAGCATCCCACACAAACCAATGCTCCACATGCGGGTTTCACATGCCACCAACTCCACATTCACAGACAACTTCAGCGCCAAAGCCGTTTTCAGATAGCCCTCAATGCAAAGGCTCTAGGCGCAAATATTTGTGTGAGGGCTAATTCAATCAAGGAAACACTGCATGTTGGTGAAGCGCATATTGAAGAAGAATCAGCCGAGTGGTTCTTGTGGGAGAACAACTCCATTTGGCTCACTAACTTCACACACCATCAGGCTACCAAGCAGCTCTCAAGGAAACTCAGTTTTCACACTCTAGGCTTAATGCCCTTTGACGGCATTATGTAGGACTGAAATGAAGCTTGGTGAGCTTCCCACACAAAACAATGCTCCACATGCGGGTTTCACATGCCACCAACTCCACATTCACAGACAACTTCAGCGCCAAAGCCGTTTTCAGATAGCCCTCAATACAAAGGCTCTAGGCGCAAATATTGCTGTTAGAGCTAATTCAATCAAGGAAACACTGCATGTTGGTGAAGCGCATATTGAAGAAGAATCAGCCGAGTGGTTCTTGTGGGAGAACAACTCCATTTGGCTCACTAACTTCACACACCATCAGGCTTCCAAGCAGCTCTCAAGGAAACTCAGTTTTCACACTCTAGGCTTAATGCCCTTTGAGTGCCTGGGACTGAAATGAAGCTTGGTGAGCTTCCCACACAAAACAATGCTCCACATGCGGGTTTCACATGCCACCAACTCCACATTCACAGACAACTTCAGCGCCAAAGCCGTTTTCAGATAGCCCACAATGCAAAGGCTCTAGGCGCAAATATTTGTGTGAGAGCTAAGTCAATCAAGGAAACACTGCATGTTTGTGAAGCGCATATTGAAGAAGAATCACCCGAGTGGTTCTTGTGGGAGAACAACTCCATTTGGCTCACTAACTTCACACCATCAGGCTTCCAAGCAGCTCTCAAGGAAACTCAGTTTTCACACTCTAGGCTTAATGCCCTTTGAGTGCATTATCTAGGACTGAAAGAATCTTGGTGAGCTTCCCACACAAACCAATGCTCCACATGGGAGTTTCACATGCCAACAACTCTACATTCACAGACAGCTTCAGCGCCAAATCCATTTTCAGATAGCCCTCAATGCAAAGGCTCTAGATGCAAATATTGGTGTGAGAGCTAATTCAATCAAGGAAGCACTGCATGTTGGTGAAGCACATATTGAAGAAGAATCAGCTGAGCGGTTCTTGTGGGAGAACAACTCCATTTGGCTCACTAACTTCACACACCATCAGGCTTCCAAGCAGCTCTCAAGAAAACTCAGTTTTCACACTCTAGGCTTAATGCCCTTTGAGTGCCTAGGACTGAAATGAAGCTTGGTGAGCTTCCCACACAAAACAATGCTCCACATGCGGGTTTCACACGCCACCAACTCCACATTCACAGACAACTTCCTAGCCAAAGCCGTTTTCAGATAGTCCTCAATGCAAAGGCTCTAGGAGCAAATATCGGTGTGAGAGCTAATTCAATCAAGGAAACACTGCATGTTGGTGAAGCGCATATTGAAGAAGAATCAGCCGAGTGGTTCTTGTGGTAGAACAACTCCATTTGGCTCACTAACTTCACACACCATCAGGCTTCCAAGCAGCTCTCAAGGAAACTCAGTTTTCACACTCTAGGCTTAATGCCCTTTGAGTGCATTATGTAGAAATCAACATGGTAGAGCATCCCACACAAACCAATGCTCCACATGCGGGTTTCACATGAAACCAACTCCACATTCACAGACAACTTCAGCGCCAAAGCCGTTTTCAGATAGCCCTCAATAAAAAGGCTCTAGGGCGCAAATATTTGTGTGAGAGCTAATTCAATCAAGGAAACACTGCATGTTGGTGAAGCACATATTGAAGAAGAATCAGCAGAGTCGTTCTTGTGGGAGAACAACTCCATTTGGCTCACTAACTTCACACACCATCAGGCTTCCAAGCAGCTCTCAAGGAAACTCAGTTTTCACACTCTAGGCTTAATGCCCTTTGAGTGCCTGGGACTGAAATTAAGCTTGGTGAGCTTCCCACACAAAACAATGCTCCACATGCGGGTTTCACATGCCACCAACTCCACATTCACAGACAACTTCCTAGACAAAGCCGTTTTCAGATAGCCCTCAATACAAAGGCTTTAGGGCACAAATATTGGTGTGAGAGCTAATTCAATCAAGGAAACACAGCATGTTGGTGAAGCGCATATTGAAGAAGAATCAGCCGAGTGGTTCTTGAGGGAGAACAACTCCATTTGGCTCACTAACTTCACACACCATCAGGCTTCCAAGCAGCTCTCAAGGAAACTCAGTTTTCACACTCTAGGCTTAATGCCCTTTGAGTGCCTAGGACTGAAATGAAGCTTGGTGAGCTTCCCACACAAACGAATGCTCCACATGCGGGTTTCACATGCCATCAACTCCAGATTCACAGACAACTTCAGCGCCAAAGCCGTTTTCAGATAGCCCTCAATTCAAAGGCTCTAGGCGCAAATATTTGTGTGAGAGCTAATTCAATCAAGGAAACACTGCATGTTGGTGAAGTGCATATTGAAGAAGAATCATCAGCCGAGTGGTTCTTGTGGGAGAACAACTCCATTTGGCTCATTAACTTCACACACCATCAGGCTTCCAAGCAGCTCTCAAGGAAACTCAGTTTTCACACTCTAGGCTTAATGCCCTTTGAGTGCATTATGTAGAAATGAACCTGGTAGAGCATCCCAACAAACCAATGCTCCACATGCGGGTTTCACATGGCACCAACTCCACATTCACAGACATCTTCAGCGCCAAAGCCATTTTCAGATAGCCCTCAATACAAAGGCTCTAGATGAAAATATTGGTGTGAGAACTAATTCAATCAAGGAAACACTGCATGTTGGTGAAGCGCATATTGAAGAAGCATCAGCCGAGTGGTTCTTGTGGGAGAACAACTCCATTTGGCTCACTAACTTCACACACCATCAGGCTTCCAAGCAGCTCTCAAGGAAACTCAGTTTTCACACTCTATGCTGAATGCCCTTTGAGTGCATTATGTAGAAATGAACCTGGTAGAGCATCCCACACAAACCAATGCTCCACATGCGGGTTTCACATGCCACAACTCCACATTCACAGACAACTTCAGCGCCAAAGCCGTTTTCAGACAGCCCTCAGTGCAAAGGCTCTAGGTGCAAATATTGGTGTGAGAGCTAATTCAATCAAGGAAACACTGCATGTTGGTGAAGCGCATATTGAAGAAGAATCAGCCGAGTGGTTCTTGTGGGAGAACAACTCCATTTGGCTCACTAACTTCACACACCATCAGGCTTCCAAGCAGCTCTCAAGGAAACTCAGTTTTCACACTCTAGGCTTAATGCCCTTTGAGTGCCTAGGACTGAAATGAAGCTTGGTGAGCTTCCCACACAAACCAATGCTCCACATGCGTGTTTCACATGCCACCAACTCTACATTCACAGACAACTTCAGCGCCAAAGCCGTTTTCAGATAGCCCTCAATTCAAAGGCTCCAGACGCAAATATTGGTGTGAGAGCTAATTCAATCAAGGAAACACTGCATGTAGGTGAAGCGCATATTGAAGAAGAATCAGCCGAGTGGTTCTTGTGGGAGAACAACTCCATTTGGCTCATTAACTTCACACACCATCAGGCTTCCAAGCAGCTCTCAAGGAAACTCAGTTTTCACACTCTAGGCTTAATGCCCTTTGAGTGCATTATGTAGAAATGAACCTGGTAGAGCATCCCGACAAACCAATGCTCCACATGCGGGTTTCACATGCCACCAACTCCACATTCACAGACAACTTCCTAGCCAAAGCCGTTTTCAGATAGCCCTCAATACAAAGGCTCTAGATGCAAATATTGGTGTGAGAGCTAATTCAATCAAGGAAACACTGCATGTTGGTGAACCGCATATTGAAGAAGAATCAGCCGAGTGGTTCTTGTGGGAGAACAACTCCATTTGGCTCACTAACTTCACACACCATCAGGCTTCCAAGCAGCTCTCAAGGAAACTCAGTTTTCACACTCTAGGCTTAATGCCCTTTGACGGCATTATGTAGGACTGAAATGAAGCTTGGTGAGCTTCCCACACAAACCAATGCTCCACATGCGGGTTTCACATGCCACCAACTCTACATTCACAGACAACTTCAGCGCCAAAGCCGTTTTCAGATAGCCCTCAATACAAAGGCTCTAGGCACAAATATTGGTGTGAGAGCTAATTCAATCAAGGAAACACTGCATGTTGGTGAAGCACATATTGAAGAAGAATTAGCCTCGCGGTTCTTGTGGGAGAACAACTCCATTTGGCTCACTAACTTCACACACCATCAGGCTTCCAAGCAGCTCTCAAGGAAACTCAGTTTTCACACTCTAGGCTTAATGCCCTTTGAGTGCCTAGGACTGAAATGAAGCTTGGTGAGCTTCCCACACAAAACAATGCTCCACATGCGGGTTTCACACGCCACCAACTCCACATTCACAGACAACTTCCTAGCCAAAGCCGTTTTCAGATAGCCCTCAATGCAAAGGCTCTAGGCGCAAATATTGGTGTGAGAGCTAATTCAATCAAGGAAACACTGCATGTTGGTGAAGCGCATATTGAAGAAGAATCAGCCGAGTGGTTCTTGTGGGAGAACAACTCCATTTGGCTCACTAACTTCACACACCATCAGGCTTCCAAGCAGCTCTCAACGAAACTCAGTTTTCACACTCTAGGCTTAATGCCCTTTGAGTGCATTATGTAGAAATCAACATGGTAGAGCATCCCACACAAACCAATGCTCCACATGCGGGTTTCACATGCCACCAACTCCACATTCACAGACAACTTCCTAGCCAAAGCCGTTTTCAGATAGCCCTCAATACAAAGGCTCTAGGGCGCAAATATTTGTGTGAGAGCTAATTCAATCAAGGAAACACTGCATGTTGGTGAAGCGCATATTGAAGAAGAATCAGCCGAGTGGTTCTTGTGGGAGAACAACTCCATTTGGCTCACTAACTTCACACACCATCAGGCTTCCAAGCAGCTCTCAAGGAAACTCAGTTTTCACACTCTAGGCTTAATGCCCTTTGAGTGCCTGGGACTGAAATTAAGCTTGGTGAGCTTCCCACACAAAACAATGCTCCACATGCGGGTTTCACATGCCATCAACTCCACATTCACAGACAACTTCAGCGCCAAAGCCGTTTTCAGATAGCCCTCAATTCAAAGGCTCTAGGCGCAAATATTTGTGTGAGAGCTAATTCAATCAAGGAAACACTGCATGTTGGTGAAGTGCATATTGAAGAAGAATCAGCCGAGTGGTTCTTGTGGGAGAACAACTCCATTTGGATCATTAACTTCACACACCATCAGGCTTCCAAGCAGCTCTCAAGGAAACTCAGTTTTCACACTCTAGGCTTAATGCCCTTTGAGTGCATTATGTAGAAATGAACCTGGTAGAGCATCCCAACAAACCAATCCTCCACATGCGGGTTTCACATGGCACCAACTCCACATTCACAGACAACTTCAGCGCCAAAGCCATTTTCAGATAGCCCTCAATACAAAGGCTCTAGATGAAAATATTGGTGTGAGAACTAATTCAATCAAGGAAACACTGCATGTTGGTGAAGCGCATATTGAAGAAGCATCAGCCGAGTGGTTCTTGTGGGAGAACAACTCCATTTGGCTCACTAACTTCACACACCATCAGGCTTCCAAGCAGCTCTCAAGGAAACTCAGTTTTCACACTCTATGCTGAATGCCCTTTGAGTGCATTATGTAGAAATGAACCTGGTAGAGCATCCCACACAAACCAATGCTCCACATGCGGGTTTCACATGCCACCAACTCCACATTCACAGACAACTTCAGCGCCAAAGCCGTTTTCAGACAGCCCTCAATGCAAAGGCTCTAGGTGCAAATATTGGTGTGAGAGCTAATTCAATCAAGGAAACACTGCATGTTGGTGAAGCGCATATTGAAGAAGAATCAGCCGAGCGGTTCTTGTGGGAGAACAACTCCATTTGTCTCACTAACTTCACACACCATCAGGCTTCCAAGCAGCTCTCAAGGAAACTCAGTATTCACACTCTAGGCTTAATGCCCTTTGAGTGCCTAGGACTGAAATGAAGCTTGGTGAGCTTCCCACACAAAACAATGCTCCACATGCGGGTTTCACATGCCACCAACTCCACATTCACAGACAAATTCCTAGCCAAAGCCGTTTTCAGATAGCCCTCAATACAAAGGCTCTAGGCGCAAATATTGGTGTGAGAGCTAATTCAATCAAGGAAACACTGCATGTTGGTGAAGCGCATATTGAAGAAGAATCAGCCGAGTGGTTCTTGTGGGAGAACAACTCCATTTGGCTCACTAACTTCACACACCATCAGGCTTCCAAGCAGCTCTCAAGGAAACTCAGTTTTCACACTCTAGGCTTAATGCCCTTTGAGTGCCTGGGACTGAAATTAAGCTTGGTGAGCTTCCCACACAAAACAATGCTCCACATGCGGGTTTCACATGCCACCAACTCCACATTCACACACAACTTCAGCGCCAAAAGCCGTTTTCAGATAGCCCTCAATACAAAGGCTCTAGGGGCAAATATTGGTGTGAGAGCTAATTCAATCAAGCCAACACTGCATGTTGGTGAAGCGCATATTGAAGAAGAATCAGCCGAGTGGTTCCTGTGGGAGAACAACTCCATTTGGCTCACTAACTTCACACACCATCAGGCTTCCAAGCAGCTCTCAAGGAAACTCAGTTTTCACACTCTAGGCTTAATGCCCTTTGATTGCCTAGGACTGAAATGAAGCTTGGTCAGCTTCCCACACAAAACAATGCTCCACATGCGTGTTTCACATGCCACCAACTCCACATTCACAGACAACTTCAGCGCCAAAGACGTTTTCAGATAGCCCTCAATGCAAAGGCTCTAGGCGCAAATATTGGTGTGAGAGCTAATTCAATCAAGGAAACACTGCATGTTGGTGAAGCACATATTGAAGAAGAATCATCCGAGTGGTTCTTGTGGGAGAACAACTCCATTTGGCTCACTAACTTCACACACCATCAGGCTTCCAAGCAGCTCTCAAGGAAACTCAGTTTTCACACTCTAGGCTTAATGCCCTTTGAATGCATTATGTAGGAATGAACCTGGTAGAGCATCCAACACAAACCAATGCTCCACATGCGGGTTTCACATGGCACCAACTCCACATTCACAGACAACTTCCTAGCCAAAGCCCTTTTCAGAGAGCCCTCAATACAAAGGCTCTAGGCGCAAATATTGGTGTGAGAGCTAATTCAATCAAGGAAACACTGCATGTTGGTGAAGCACATATTGAAGAAGAATCAGCCGAGTGGTTCTTGTGGGAGAACAACTCCATTTGGCTCACTAACTTCACACACCATCAGGCTTCCAACCACCTCTCAAGGAAACTCAGTTTTCACACTCTAGGCATATTGCCCTTTGCATTATCTAGGACTGAAATGAAGCTTGGTGAGCTTCCCACACAAAACAATGCTCCACATGCGGGTTTCACATGCCACCAACTCCACATTCACAGACAACTTCAGCGCCAAAAGCTGTTTTCAGATAGCCCTCAATACAAAGGCTCTAGGGTGCAAATATTGGTGTGAGAGCTAATTCAATCAAGGAAACACTGCATGTTGGTGAAGCGCATATTGAAGAAGAATCAGCCGAGTGGTTCTTGTGGGAGAACAACTCCATTTGGCTCACTAACTTCACACACCATCAGGCTTCCAAGCAGCTCTCAAGGAAACTCAGTTTTCACACTCTAGGCTTAATGCCCTTTGAGTGCCTGGGACTGAAATTAAGCTTGGTGAGCTTCCCACACAAAACAATGCTCCACATGCGGGTTTCACATGGCACCAACTCCACATTCACACACAACTTCAGCGCCAAAAGCCGTTTTCAGATAGCCCTCAATACAAAGGCTCTAGGGGCAAATATTGGTGTGAGAGCTAATTCAATCAAGCCAACACTGCATGTTGGTGAAGCGCATATTGAAGAAGAATCAGCCGAGTGGTTCCTGTGGGAGAACAACTCCATTTGGCTCACTAACTTCACACACCATCAGGCTTCCAAGCAGCTCTCAAGGAAACTCAGTTTTCACACTCTAGGCTTAATGCCCTTTGATTGCCTAGGACTGAAATGAAGCTTGGTCAGCTTCCCACACAAAACAATGCTCCACATGCGTGTTTCACATGCCACCAACTCCACATTCACAGACAACTTCAGCGCCAAAGACATTTTCAGATAGCCCTCAATGCAAAGGCTCTAGGCGCAAATATTGGTGTGAGAGCTAATTCAATCAAGGAAACACTGCATGTTGGTGAAGCACATATTGAAGAAGAATCATCCGAGTGGTTCTTGTGGGAGAACAACTCCATTTGGCTCACTAACTTCACACACCATCAGGCTTCCAAGCAGCTCTCAAGGAAACTCAGTTTTCACACTCTAGGCTTAATGCCCTTTGAATGCATTATGTAGGAATGAACCTGGTAGAGCATCCAACACAAACCAATGCTCCACATGCGGGTTTCACATGGCACCAACTCCACATTCACAGACAACTTCCTAGCCAAAGCCCTTTTCAGAGAGCCCTCAATACAAAGGCTCTAGGCGCAAATATTGGTGTGAGAGCTAATTCAATCAAGGAAACACTGCATGTTGGTGAAGCACATATTGAAGAAGAATCAGCCGAGTGGTTCTTGTGGGAGAACAACTCCATTTGGCTCACTAACTTCACACACCATCAGGCTTCCAACCACCTCTCAAGGAAACTCAGTTTTCACACTCTAGGCATATTGCCCTTTGCATTATCTAGGACTGAAATGAAGCTTGGTGAGCTTCCCACACAAAACAATGCTCCACATGCGGGTTTCACATGCCACCAACTCCACATTCACAGACAACTTCAGCGCCAAAAGCTGTTTTCAGATAGCCCTCAATACAAAGGCTCTAGGGTGCAAATATTGGTGTGAGAGCTAATTCAATCAAGGAAACACTGCATGTTGGTGAAGCGCATATTGAAGAAGAATCAGCCGAGTGGTTCTTGTGGGAGAACAACTCCATTTGGCTCACTAACTTCACACACCATCAGGCTTCCAAGCAGCTCTCAAGGAAACTCAGTTTTCACACTCTAGGCTTAATGCCCTTTGAGTGCATTATGTAGAAATCAACATGGTAGAGCATCCCACACAAACCAATGCTCCACATGCGGGTTTCACATGCCACCAACTCCACATTCACAGACAACTTCCTAGCCAAAGCCGTTTTCAGATAGCCCTCAATACAAAGGCTCTAGGGCGCAAATATTTGTGTGAGAGCTAATTCAATCAAGGAAACACTGCATGTTGGTGAAGCGCATATTGAAGAAGAATCAGCCGAGTGGTTCTTGTGGGAGAACAACTCCATTTGGCTCACTAACTTCACACACCATCAGGCTTCCAACCACCTCTCAAGGAAACTCAGTTTTCACACTCTAGGCTTAATGCCCTTTGAGTGCCTGGGACTGAAATGAAGCTTGGTGAGCTTCCCACACAAAACAATGCTCCACATGCGGGTTTCACATGCCACCAACTCCACATTCACAGACAACTTCCTAGCCAAAGCCGTTTTCAGATAGCCCTCAATACAAAGGCTTTAGGGCACAAATATTGGTGTGAGAGCTAATTCAATCAAGGAAACACAGCATGTTGGTGAAGCGCATATTGAAGAAGAATCAGCCGAGTGGTTCTTGAGGGAGAACAACTCCATTTGGCTCACTAACTTCACACACCATCAGGCTTCCAAGCAGCTCTCAAGGAAACTCAGTTTTCACACTCTAGGCTTAATGCCCTTTGAGTGCCTAGGACTGAAATGAAGCTTGGTGAGCTTCCCACACAAACGAATGCTCCACATGCGGGTTTCACATGCCATCAACTCCAGATTCACAGACAACTTCAGCGCCAAAGCCGTTTTCAGATAGCCCTCAATTCAAAGGCTCTAGGCGCAAATATTTGTGTGAGAGCTAATTCAATCAAGGAAACACTGCATGTTGGTGAAGTGCATATTGAAGAAGAATCAGCCGAGTGGTTCTTGTGGGAGAACAACTCCATTTGGCTCATTAACTTCACACATCATCAGGCTTCCAAGCAGCTCTCAAGGAAACTCAGTTTTCACACTCTAGGCTTAATGCCCTTTGAGTGCATTATGTAGAAATGAACCTGGTAGAGCATCCCAACAAACCAATGCTCCACATGCGGGTTTCACATGGCACCAACTCCACATTCACAGACAACTTCAGCGCCAAAGCCATTTTCAGATAGCCCTCAATACAAAGGCTCTAGATGAAAATATTGGTGTGAGAACTAATTCAATTAAGGAAACACTGCATGTTGGTGAAGCGCATATTGAAGAAGCATCAGCCGAGTGGTTCTTGTGGGAGAACAACTCCATTTGGCTCACTAACGTCACACACCATCAGGCTTCCAAGCAGCTCTCAAGGAAACTCAGTTTTCACACTCTATGCTGAATGCCCTTTGAGTGCATTATGTAGAAATGAACCTGGTAGAGCATCCCACACAAACCAATGCTCCACATGCGGGTTTCACATGCCACCAACTCCACATTCACAGACAACTTCAGCGCCAAAGCCGTTTTCAGACAGCCCTCAATGCAAAGGCTCTAGGTGCAAATATTGGTGTGAGAGCTAATTCAATCAAGGAAACACTGCATGTTGGTGAAGCGCATATTGAAGAAGAATCAGCCGAGTGGTTCTTGTGGGAGAACAACTCCATTTGGCTCACTAACTTCACACACCATCAGGCTTCCAAGCAGCTCTCAAGGAAACTCAGTTTTCACACTCTAGGCTTAATGCCCTTTGAGTGCATTATGCAGAAATCAACCTGGTAGAGCATCCCACACAAACCAATGCTCCACATGCGGGTTTCACATGGCACCAACTCCACATTCACAGACAACTTCAGCGCCAAAGCCGTTTTCAGATAGCCCTCAATGCAAAGGCTCTAGGCGCAAATATTGGTGTGAGAGCTAATTCAATCAAGGAAACACTGCATGTTTGTGAAGCACATATTGAAGAAGAATTAGCCGAGCGGTTCTTGTGGGAGAACAACTCCATTTGGCTCACTAACTTCACACACCATCAGGCTTCCAAGCAGCTCTCAAGGAAACTCAGTATTCACACTCTAGGCTTAATGCCCTTTGAGTGCCTAGGACTGAAATGAAGCTTGAGGAGATTCCCACACAAAACAATGCTCCACATGCGGGTTTCACATGCCACCAACTCCACATTCACAGACAACTTCCTAGCCAAAGCCGTTTTCAGATAGCCCTCAATGCAAAGGCTCTAGGCGCAAATATTGGTGTGAGAGCTAATTCAATCAAGGAAACACTGCATGTTGGTGAAGCGCATATTGAAGAAGAATCAGCCGAGTGGTTCTTGTGGGAGAACAACTCCATTTGGCTCACTAACTTCACACACCATCAGGCTTCCAAGCAGCTCTCAAGGAAACTCAGTTTTCACACTCTAGGCTTAATGCCCTTTGAGTGCCTGGGACTGAAATGAAGCTTGGTGAGCTTCCCACACAAAACAATGCTCCACATGCGGGTTTCACATGGCACCAACTCCACATTCACACACAACTTCAGCGCCAAAAGCCGTTTTCAGATAGCCCTCAATACAAAGGCTCTAGGGACAAATATTGGTGTGAGAGCTAATTCAATCAAGGCAACACTGCATGTTGGTGAAGCGCATATTGAAGAAGAATCAGCCGAGTGGTGCTTGTGGGAGAACAACTCCATTTGGCTCACTAACTTCACACACCATCAGGCTTCCAAGCAGCTCTCAAGGAAACTCAGTTTTCACACTCTAGGCTTAATGCCCTTTGATTGCCTAGGACTGAAATGAAGCTTGGTCAGCTTCCCACACAAAACAATGCTCCACATGCGGGTTTCACATGCCACCAACTCCACATTCACAGACAACTTCAGCGCCAAAGCCGTTTTCAGATAGCCCTCAATGCAAAGGCTCTAGGCGCAAATATTGGTGTGAGAGCTAATTCAATCAAGGAAACACTGCATGTTGGTGAAGCACATATTGAAGAAGAATCATCCGAGTGGTTCTTGTGGGAGAACAACTCCATTTGGCTCACTAACTTCACACACCATCAGGCTTCCAAGCAGCTCTCAAGGAAACTCAGTTTTCACACTCTAGGCTTAATGCCCTTTGAATGCATTATGTAGGAATGAACCTGGTAGAGCATCCAACACAAACCAATGCTCCACATGCGGGTTTCACATGCCACCAACTCCACATTCACAGACAACTTCCTAGCCAAAGCCCTTTTCAGAGAGCCCTCAATACAAAGGCTCTAGGCGCAAATATTGGTGTGAGAGCTAATTCAATCAAGGAAACACTGCATGTTGGTGAAGCACATATTGAAGAAGAATCAGCCGAGTGGTTCTTGTGGGAGAACAACTCCATTTGGCTCACTAACTTCACACACCATCAGGCTTCCAACCACCTCTCAAGGAAACTCAGTTTTCACACTCTAGGCATATTGCCCTTTGCATTATCTAGGACTGAAATGAAGCTTGGTGAGCTTCCCACACAAAACAATGCTCCACATGCGGGTTTCACATGCCACCAACTCCACATTCACAGACAACTTCAGCGCCAAAAGCCGTTTTCAGATAGCCCTCAATACAAAGGCTCTAGGGTGCAAATATTTGTGTGAGAGCTAATTCAATCAAGGAAACACTGCATGTTGGTGAAGCGCATATTGAAGAAGAATCAGCCGAGTGGTTCTTGTGGGAGAACAACTCCATTTGTCTCACTAACTTCACACACCATCAGGCTTCCAAGCAGCTCTCAAGGAAACTCAGTTTTCACACTCTAGGCTTAATGCCCTTTGAGTGCCTGGGACTGAAATGAAGGTTGGTGAGCTTCCCACACAAACGAATGCTCCACATGCGGGTTTCACATGCCACCAACTCCACATTCACAGACAACTTCAGCGCCAAAGCCGTTTTCAGATAGCCCTCAATACAAAGGCTCTAGGGCGCAAATATTTGTGTGAGAGCTAATTCAATCAAGGAAACACTGCATGTTGGTGAAGCGCATATTGAAGAAGAATCAGCCGAGTGGTTCTTGTGGGAGAACAACTCCATTTGGCTCACTAACTTCACACACCATCAGGCTTCCAAGCAGCTCTCAAGGAAACTCAGTTTTCACACTCTAGGCTTAATGCCCTTTGACGGCATTATGTAGGACTGAAATGAAGCTTGGTGAGCTTCCCACACAAAACAATGCTCCACATGCGTGTTTCACATGCCACCAACTCTACATTCACAGACAACTTCAGCGCCAAAGCCGTTTTCAGATAGCCCTCAATTCAAAGGCTCTAGGCGCAAATATTGGTGTGAGAGCTAATTCAATCAAGGAAACACTGCATGTTGGTGAAGCGCATATTGAAGAAGAATCAGCCGAGTGGTTCTTGTGGGAGAACAACTCAATTTTGGCTCACTAACTTCACACACCATCAGGCTTCCAAGCAGCTCTCAAGGAAACTCAGTTTTCACACTCTAGGCTTAATGCCCTTTGAGTGCATTATGTAGAAATGAACCTGGTAGAGCATCCCACACAAACCAATGCTCCACATGCGGGTTTCACATGCCACCAACTATACATTCACAGACAACTTCAGCGCCAAAGCCGTTTTCAGACAGCCCTCAATACAAAGGCTCTAGGTGCAAATATTGGTGTGAGAGCTAATTCAATCAAGGAAACACTGCATGTTGGTGAAGCGCATATTGAAGAAGAATCAGCCGAGTGGTTCTTGTGGGAGAACAACTCCATTTGGCTCACTAACTTCACACACCATCAGGCTTAAAAGCAGCTCTCAACGAAACTCAGTTTTCACACTCTAGGCTTAATGCCCTTTGAGTGCATTATGTAGAAATCAACCTGGTAGAGCATCCCACACAAAACAATGCTCCACATGCGGGTTTCACATGGCACCAACTCCACATTCACAGACAACTTCAGCGCCAAAGCCGTTTTCAGATAGCCCTCAATACAAAGGCTCTAGGCGCAAATATTGGTGTGAGAGCTAATTCAATCAAGGCAACAATGCATGTTGGTGAAGCGCATATTGAAGAAGAATCAGCCGAGTGGTTCTTGTGGGAGAACAACTCCATTTGGCTCACTAACTTCACACACCATCAGGCTTCCAAGCAGCTCTCAAGGAAACTCAGTTTTCACACTCTAGGCTGAATGCCCTTTGATTGCCTAGGACTGAAATGAAGCTTGGTAAGCTTCCCACACAAAACAATGCTCCACATGCGGGTTTCACATGGCACCAAATCCACATTCACAGACAACTTCAGCGCCAAAGCCGTTTTCAGACAGCCCTCAATGCAAAGGCTCTAGGTGCAAATATTGGTGTGAGAGCTAATTCAATCAAGGAAACACTGCATGTTGGTGAAGCGCATATTGAAGAAGAATCAGCCGAGTGGTTCTTGTGGGAGAACAACTCCATTTGGCTCACTAACTTCACACACCATCAGGCTTAAAAGCAGCTCTCAACGAAACTCAGTTTTCACACTCTAGGCTTAATGCCCTTTGAGTGCATTATGCAGAAATCAACCTGGTAGAGCATCCCACACAAACCAATGCTCCACATGCGGGTTTCACATGGCACCAACTCCACATTCACAGACAACTTCAGCGCCAAAGCCGTTTTCAGATAGCCCTCAATGCAAAGGCTCTAGGCACAAATATTGGTGTGAGAGCTAATTCAATCAAGGAAACACTGCATGTTTGTGAAGCACATATTGAAGAAGAATTAGCCGAGCGGTTCTTGTGGGAGAACAACTCCATTTGGCTCACTAACTTCACACACCATCAGGCTTCCAAGCAGCTCTCAAGGAAACTCAGTATTCACACTCTAGGCTTAATGCCCTTTGAGTGCCTAGGACTGAAATGAAGCTTGGTGAGCTTCCCACACAAAACAATGCTCCACATGCGGGTTTCACATGCCACCAACTCCACATTCACAGACAACTTCCTAGCCAAAGCCGTTTTCAGATAGCCCTCAATACAAAGGCTCTAGGCGCAAATATTTGTGTGAGAGCTAATTCAATCAAGGAAACACTGCATGTTGGTGAAGCGCATATTGAAGAAGAATCAGCCGAGTGGTTCTTGTGGGAGAACAACTCCATTTGGCTCACTAACTTCACACACCATCAGGCTTCCAAGCAGCTCTCAAGGAAACTCAGTTTTCACACTCTAGGCTTAATGCCCTTTGAGTGCATTTGTAGAAATGAACGTGGTAGAGCATCCCACACAAACCAATGCTCCACATGCGGGTTTCACATGCCACCAACTCCACATTCACAGACAACTTCAGCGCCAAAGCCGTTTTCAGACAGCCCTCAATACAAAGGCTCTAGACGCAAATATTGGTGTGAGAGCTAATTCAATCAAGGAAACACTGCATGTTGGTGAAGCGCATATTGAAGAAGAATCAGCCGAGTGGTTCTTGTGGGAGAACAACTCCATTTGGCTCACTAACTTCACACACCATCAGGCTTAAAAGCAGCTCTCAACGAAACTCAGTTTTCACACTCTAGGCTTAATGCCCTTTGAGTGCATTATGTAGAAATCAACCTGGTAGAGCATCCCACACAAACCAATGCTCCACATGCGGGTTTCACATGGCACCAACTCCACATTCACAGACAACTTCAGCGCCAAAGTCGTTTTCAGATAGCCCTCAATACAAAGGCTCTAGGCGCAAATATTGGTGTGAGAGCTAATTCAATCAAGGCAACACTGCATGTTGGTGAAGCGCATATTGAAGAAGAATCAGCACAGTGGTTCTTGTGGGAGAACAACTCCATTTGGCTCACTAACTTCACACACCATCAGGCTTCCAAGCAGCTCTCAAGGAAACTCAGTTTTCACACTCTAGGCTGAATGCCCTTTGATTGCCTAGGACTGAAATGAAGCTTGGTGAGCTTCCCACACAAAACAATGCTCCACATGCGGGTTTCACATGCCACCAACTCCACATTCACAGACAACTTCAGCGCCAAAGCCCTTTTCAGATA
Organism: Ochotona princeps; assembly: GCF_030435755.1. Taxonomy (NCBI): domain Eukaryota; kingdom Metazoa; phylum Chordata; class Mammalia; order Lagomorpha; family Ochotonidae; genus Ochotona; species Ochotona princeps. Next base: position 7,436 of record NW_026696651.1, on the reverse strand, counting down.
GCCCTCAATGCAAAGGCTCTAGGCGCAAATATTGGTGTGAGAGCTAATTCAATCAAGGAAACACTGCATGTTGGTGAAGCACATATTGAAGAAGAATCAGCCGAGTGGTTTTTGTGGGAGAACAACTCCATTTGGCTCACTAACTTCACACACCATCAGGCTTCCAAGCAGCTCTCAAGGAAACTCAGTTTTCACACTCTAGGCTTAATGCCCTTTGAATGCATTATGTAGGAATGAACCTGGTAGAGCATCCAACACAAACCAATGCTCCACATGCGGGTTTCACATGCCACCAATTCCACATTCACAGACAACTTCCTAGCCAAAGCCGTTTTCAGATAGCCCTTAATACAAAGGCTCTAGGCGCAAATATTGGTGTGAGAGCTAATTCAATCAAGGAAACACTGCATGTTGGTGAAGCGCATATTGAAGAAGAATCAGCCGAGTGGTTCTTGTGGGAGAACAACTCCATTTGGCTCACTAACTTCACACACCATCAGGCTTCCAAGCAGCTCTCAAGGAAACTCAGTTTTCACACTCTAGGCTTAATGCCCTTTGAGTGCCTAGGACTGAAATGAAGCTTGGTGAGCTTCCCACACAAACCAATGCTCCACATGCCGGTTTCACATGCCACCAACTCCACATTCACAGACAAATTCCTAGCCAAAGCCGTTTTCAGATAGCCCTCAATACAAAGGCTCTAGGCGCAAATGTTGGTGTGAGAGCTAATTCAATCAAGGAAACACTGCATGTTGGTGAAGCGCATATTGAAGAAGAATCAGCCGAGTGGTTCTTGTGGGAGAACAACTCCATTTGGCTCACTAACTTCACACACCATCAGGCTTAAAAGCAGCTCTCAACGAAACTCAGTTTTCACACTCTAGGCTTAATGCCCTTTGAGTGCATTATCTAGGAATGAACCGGGTAAAGCATCCCACACAAACCAATGCTGCACATGCGGGTTTCACATGCCACCAACTCCACATTCACAGACAACTTCAACGCCAAAGCCGTTTTCAGATAGCCCTCAATACAAAGGATCTAGGCGCAAATATTGGTGTGAGAGCTAATTCAATCAAGGCAACACTCCATGTTGGTGAAGCGCATATTGAAGAAGAATCAGCCGAGTGGTTCTTGTGGGAGAACAACTCCATTTGGCTCACTAACTTCACACACCATCAGGCTTCCAAGCAGCTCTCAACGAAACTCAGTTTTCACACTCTAGGCTTAATGCCCTTTGAGTGCATTATCTAGGAATGAACCTGGTAGAGCATCCCACACAAACCAATGCTGCACATGCGGGTTTCACATGCCACCAACTCCACATTCACAGACAACTTCAGCGCCAAAGCCGTTTTCAGACAGCCCTCAATACAAAGGCTCTAGGCGCAAATATTGGTGTGAGAGCTAATTCAATCAAGGAAACACTGCATGTTGGTGAAGCGCATATTGAAGAAGAATCAGCCGAGTGGTTCTTGTGGGAGAACAACTCCATTTGGCTCACTAACTTCACACACCATCAGGCTTCCAAGCAGCTCTCAAGGAAACTCAGTTTTCACACTCTAGGCTTAATGCCCTTTGAGTGCCTATTATTGAAATGAAGCTTGGTGAGCTTCCCACACAAACCAATGCTCCACATGCGGGTTTCACATGCCACCAACTCCACATTCACAGACAACTTCCTAGCCAAAGCCGTTTTCAGATAGCCCTCAATACAAAGGCTCTAGGCGCAAATATTGGTGTGAGAGCTAAGTCAATCAAGGAAACACTGCATGTTGGTGAAGCACATATTGAAGAAGAATCAGCCGAGTGGTTCTTGTGGGAGAACAACTCCATTTGGCTCACTAACTTCACACACCATCAGGCTTCCAAACAGCTCTCAAAGAAACTCAGTTTTCACACTCTAGGCTTAATGCCCTTTGAGTGCGTTATGTAGGAATGAACCTTGTAGAGCATCCCACACAAACCAATGCTCCACATGCGGGTTTCACATGCCACCAACTCCACATTCACAGACAACTTCCTAGCCAAAGCCTTTTTCAGATAGCCCTCAATACAAAGGCTCTAGGCGCAAATATTGGTGTGAGAGCTAATTCAATCAAGGAAACACTGCATGTTGGTGAAGCGCATATTGAAGAAGAATCAGCTGAGTGGTTCTTGTGGGAGAACAACTCCATTGGGCTCACTAACTTCACACACCATCAGGCTTCCAAGCAGCTCTCAAGGAAACTCAGTTTTCACACTCTAGGCTTAATGCCCTTTGAGTGCATTATCTAGGAATGAACCTGGTAGAGCATCCCACACAAACCAATGCTGCACATGCGGGTTTCACATGCCACCAACTCCACATTAACAGAAAAATTCAGCCCCAAAGATGTTTTCAGATAGCCCTCAATACAAAGGCTCTAGGCGCAAATATTGGTGTGAGAGCTAATTTAATCAAGGAAACACTGCATGTTGGTGAAGCGCATATTGAAGAAGAATCAGCCGAGTGGTTCTTGTGGGAGAACAACTCCATTTGGCTCACTAACTTCACACACCATCATGCTTCCAAGCAGCTCTCAAGCAAACTCAGTTTTCACACTCTATGCTTAATGCCCTTTGAGTGCATTATGTAGGAATGAACGTGGTAGAGCATCCCACACAAACCAATGCTCCACATGCGGGTTTCACATGCCACCAACTCCACATTCACAGACAACTTCAGCGCCAAAGCTCTTTTCAGATAGCCCTCAATGCAAAGGCTCTAGGCGCAAATATTGGTGTGAGAGCTAATTCAATCAAGGAAACACTGCATGTTGATGAAGCACATATTGAAGAAGAATCAGCAGAGTGGTTCTTGTGGGAGAACAACTCCATTTGGCTCACTAACTTCACACACCATCAGGCTTCCAAGCAGCTCTCAAGGAAACTCAGTTTTCACACTCTAGGCATAATGCCCTTTGAGTGCATTATCTAGGACTGAAATGAAGCTTGGTGAGCTTCCCACACAAACCAATGCTCCACATGCCGGTTTCACATGCCACCAACTCCACATTCACAGACAACTTCCTAGCCAAAGCCGTTTTCAGATAGCCCTCAATACAAAGGCTCTAGGCGCAAATATTGGTGTGAGAGCTAATTCAATCAAGGAAACACTGCATGTTGGTGAAGCGCATATTGAAGAAGAATCAGCCGAGTGGTTCTTGTGGGAGAACAACTCCATTTGTCTCACTAACTTCACACACCATCAGGCTTCCAAGCAGCTCTCAAGGAAACTCAGTTTTCACACTCTAGGCTTAATGCCCTTTGAGTGCCTGGGACTGAAATGAAGCTTGGTGAGCTTCCCCAACAAAACAATGCTCCACATGCGGGTTTCACATGCCACCAACTCCACATTCACAGACAACTTCAGCGCCAAAGCCGTTTTCAGACAGCCCTCAATGCAAAGGCTCTAGGCGCAAATATTGGTGTGAGAGCTAATTCAATCAAGGAAACACTCCATGTTGGTGAAGCGCATATTGAAGAAGAATCAGCCGAGTGGTTCTTGTGAGAGAACAACTCCATTTGGCTCACTAACTTCACACACCATCAGGCTTCCAAGCAGCTCTCAAGGAAACTCAGTTTTCACACTCTAGGCTTAATGCCCTTTGAGTGCATTATCTAGGAATGAACCTGGTAGAGCATCCCACACAAACCAATGCTCCACATGCGGGTTTCACATGCCACCAACTCCACATTAACAGAAAAATTCAGCCCCAAAGATGTTTTCAGATAGCCCTCAATACAAAGGCTCTAGGCGCAAATATTGGTGTGAGAGCTAATTCAATCAAGGAAACACTGCATGTTGGTGAAGCGCATATTGAAGAAGAATCAGCCGAGTGGTTCTTGTGGGAGAACAACTCCATTTGGCTCACTAACTTCACACACCATCAGGCTTCCAAGCAGCTCTCAAGGAAACTCAGTTTTCACACTCTAGGCTTAATGCCCTTTGAGTGCATTATGTAGGACTGAAATGAAGCTTGGTGAGCTTTCCACACAAGCCAATGCTCCACATGCGGGTTTCACATGCCAGCAACTCCACATTCACAGACAACTTCAGCGCCAAAGCCGTTTTCAGATAGCGCTCATTACAAAGGCTACAGAGGCAAATATTGGTGTGAGAGCTAGTTCAATCAAGGAAACACTGCATGTTGGTGAAGCGCATATTGAAGAAGAATACGCCGAGCGGTTCTTGTGGGAGAACAACTCCATTTGGCTCAATAACTTCACACAACATCAGTCTTCCAAGCAGCTCTCAAGGAAACTCAGTTTTCAGACTCTATGCTTAATGCCCTTTGAGTGCCTAGGACTGAAATGAAGCTTGCTGAGCTTCCCACACAAACCAATGCTCCACATGCGGGTTTCACATGCCACCAACTCCACATTCACAGACAACTTAAGCGCCAAAGCCCTTTTCAGATAGCCCTCAAGGCAAAGGCTCTAGGGCGCAAATATTGGTGTGAGAGCTAATTCAATCAAGGAAACACTGCATGTTGGTGAAGCGCATATTGAAGAAGAATCAGCGGAGTGGTTCTTGAGGGAGAACAACTCCATTTGTCTTACTAACTTCACACACCATCAGGCTTCCAAGCAGCTCTCAAAGAAACTCAGTTTTCACACTCTAGGCTTAATGCCCTTTGAGTGCATTATGTAGGAAGGAACCTGGTAGAGCATCCCACACAAACCAATGCTCCACATGCGGGTTTCACATGCAACCAACTCTACATTCACAGACAACTTCAGCGCCATAACCGTTTTCAGATAGCCCTCAATACAAAGGCTCTATGCCCAAATATTGGTGTGAGAGTTAATTCAATCAAGGAAACACTGCATGTTGGTGAAGCGCATATTGAATAAGAATCAGCCGAGTGGTTCTTGTGGGAGAACAACTCCATTTGGCTCACTAACTGCACACACCATCAGGCTTCCAAGCAGCTCTCAAGGAAACTCAGTTTTCACACTCTAGGCTTAATGCCCTTTGGGTGCATTATCTAGGAATGAACATGGTAGGGCATCCCACACAAACCAATGCTCCACATGCGGGTTTCACATGCCACCAACTCCACATTCACAGACAACTTCAGCGCCAAAGCCGTTTTCAGACAGCCCTCAATACAAAGGCTCCAAGTGCAAATATTGGTGTGAGAGCTAATTCAATCAAGGAAACACTGCATGTTGGTGAAGTGCATATTGAAAAAGAATCAGCTGAGTGGTGGTTGTGAGAGAACAACTCCATTTGGCTCACTAACTTCACACACCATCAGGCTTCGAAGCAGCTCTCAAGGAAACTCAGTTTTCAGACTCTATGCTTAATGCCCTGTGAGTGCCTAGGACTGAAATGAAGCTTGGTGAGCTTCCCACACAAACCAATGCTCCACATGCGGGTTTCACATGCCACCAACTCGACATTCACAGACAACTTTAGCGCCAAAGCCGTTTTCAGATAGCCCTCAATACAAAGGCTCTAGGTGCAAATATTGGTGTGAGAGCTATTTCAATCAAGGAAACACTGCATGTTGGTGAAGTGCATATTGAAGAAGAATCAGCCGAGTGGTTCTTGTGGGAGAACAACTCCATTTGGCTCACTAACTTCACACACCATCAGGCTTCCAAGCAGCTCTCAAGGAAACTCAGTTTTCACACTCTAGGCTTAATGCCCTTTGAGTGCATTATCTAGGAATGAACATGGTAGTGCATCCCACACAAACCAATGCTCCACATGCGGGTTTCACATGCCACCAACTCCACATTCACAGACAACTTCAGCGCCAAGCCGTTTTCAGAGAGCCCTGATTACAAAGGCTCCAGGCGCAAATATTTTCTGTGAGAGCTAATTCAATCAAGGAAACACTGCATGTTGGTGAAGCGCATATTGAAGAAGAATCAGCCGAGTGGTTCTTGTGGGAGAACAACTCCATTTGGCTCACTAACTTCACACACCATCAGGCTTCCAAGCAGCTCTCAAGGAAACTAAGTTTTCACACCCTATGCTTAATGCCCTTTGAGTGCCGAGGACAGAAATGAAGCTTGGTGAGCTTCCCACACAAACCAATGCTCCACATGCGGGTTTCACATGCCACCAACTCGACATTCACAGACAACTTCAGCGCCAAATCCGTTTTCAGATAGCGCTCATTACTTAGGCTCCAGACGCAAATATTTGGTGAGAGCTAATTCAATCAAGGAAACACTGCATGTTGGTGAAGCGCATATTAAAGAAGAATCAGCCGAGTGGTTCTTGTGGGAGAACAACTCCATTTGGCTCACTAACTTCACACACCATCAGGCTTCCAAGCAGCTCTCAAGGAAACTCAGTTTTCACACTCTATGCTTAATGCCCTTTGGGTGCATTATCTAGGAATGAACATGGTAAGGCATCCCACACAAACCAATGCTCCACATGTGGGTTTCACATGCCACCAACTCCACATTCACAGACAACTTCAGCGCCAAAGCCGTTTTCAGATAGCCCTGAATACAAAGGCTCTAGGCGCAAATATTGGTGTGAGAGCTATTTCAATCAAGGAAACACTGCATGTTGGTGAAGCGCATATTGAAGAAGAATCAGCCGAGTGGTTCTTGTGGGAGAACAACTCCATTTGGCTCACTAACTTCACTCACAGTCAGGCTTCCAAGCAGCTCTCAAGGAAACTCAGTTTTCACACTCTAGGCTTAATGCCCTTTGAGTGCATTATCTAGGAATGAACATGGTAAGGCATCCCACACAAACCAATGCTTCACATGCGGGTTTCACATGCCAGCAACTCCACATTCACAGACAACTTCAGCGCCAAAGCCGTTTTTAGTTAGCCCTCAATACAAAGGCTCCAGAACAAATATTGTTTTGAGAGCTAAATCAATCAAGGAAACACTGCATGTTGGTGAAGCGCATATTGAAGAAGAATCAGCCGAGTGGTTCTTGTGGGAGAACAACTCCATTTGGCTCACTAACTTCACACACCATCAGGCTTCCAAGCAGCTCTCAACGAAACTCAGTTTTCACACTCTAGGCTTAATGCCCTTTGAGTGCCTAGGACTGAAATGAAGCTTGGTGAGCTTCCCACAAAAACCAATGCTTCACATGCGGGTTTCACATGCCACCAACTCCACATTCACAGACAACTTCAGCGCCAAAGCCGTTTTCAGACAGCCCTCAATACAAAGGCTCCAGAACAAATATTGTTTTGAGAGCTAAATCAATCAAGGAAACACTGCATGTTGGTGAAGCGCATATTGAAGAAGAATCAGCCGAGTGGTTCTTGTGGGAGAACAACTCCATTTGGCTCACTAACTTCACACACCATCAGGCTTCCAAGCAGCTCTCAAGCAAACTCAGTTTTCACACTCTAGGCTTAATGCCCTGTGGGTGCATTATCTAGGAATGAACATGGTAAGGAATCCCACACAAACCAATG